>NC_137211.1:30220370-30255370 GCF_949987685.1 Ammodytes marinus | reverse complement strand
TTGTTGCATTGGTCTTTAACACAAGTTGAGACTTTGACACTCCTAACTTTTTTTGTTCATGTATCTTATATGTTAGTTTGTATTGTATCTTGTACAGCACTTTGGTCAACTGATGTTGCTCTTAAATGTGCTATAGAAATCATTTTGACCATGACTTTAGCTCTTAATGAATGCAGTCAGAATAATGATTAGCTAGAATGGATGATGTCATGTAGTTGAAGTGACGGATGAGAATTCACCGGTTAAGTCATAAAAGAAAAATGAGACAAAAAAAGATATGCCTTATTGAACATGAGCCAAAGCTTAATATCATTTGTTCAGAGGAACATCCCAGGAGCTTGTTTTTCGTGAATGAACGAGAAGACAACTGAGATATCTCCAACTTGAGGATATGAGACTAGATTGATTTTGTTTGACCAGAACCATAAAATACCAACTGTAATCAATAGGGCAGCCTCTTCACCTCAAGTAGTATGTATTTAAAGCGGATACGAGTAACATTTAAATATCTTTTAAACAACCTCATGTTTCCTCTGATAATCATAAATTACCTTTAACAGCAAACGAGACCATCAGTGCAAAGAAAGACGTTTTTATATAGTTAGGGGGCCAAGCCCGAGTAGGGCTGGGACCGCGTAATGCAGAGCAACGCGGTTCCCAAGCCCTGCGGGGCAGGGAACCCTATTGTTTTTGTTGGGCCTTTTATTATTAGGGGGCCAAGCCCGAGTAGGGCTGGGACCGCGTTTTGCAGAGCAACGCGGTTCCCAAGCCCTGCGGGGCAGGGAACCCTATTGTTCTTGTAGGGATTATTCCTATTCCTTACGTAAAAGTGGTGCTGCAGCCCAAACCATAAATGGTTGAGACATGCCACTTGCATGACTACATCCAGGTCCATGCCTGGTACGCAGACAAAAAAATTCAGACATGCCGACCACTAGGTGGCGCTACAAAAAAAGGAAAACGTGTATAACTTCCACACCGAATGTCCGACAGTCAAAAACTTTATATCCACAGATGCACACAAGTCAGATGCATCTTTTGAGATAGGCCACGCCCATTTGCGTATATATACATTTTTCGCTACGTCGCAAAAACTGTGTCAGTCACCAAAACATACTCCTCCTACAGTTTTTGCCCGATTTGGACGAAACCAAAAGCATTATGCTCTACCGACTCCCACGAGCAAAAGTTGGTCAAATAATTTTTCTACGACCATCGGAAGACCAAACGCTAGCGCTTTAAAGATTCGATCTTTCGATATGGAACATTTCTTCTTTTTATTTAAAATGGTGCTGCAGCCCAAACCGTAAAGGGCTGGGACATG
The DNA here is from genome assembly GCF_949987685.1 of Ammodytes marinus. Classification (NCBI taxonomy): domain Eukaryota; kingdom Metazoa; phylum Chordata; class Actinopteri; order Uranoscopiformes; family Ammodytidae; genus Ammodytes; species Ammodytes marinus. The sequence goes on along the minus strand of NC_137211.1, from coordinate 30,254,046 downwards.
CCACTTGCATGACTAGATCCAGGTCCGTGCCTGGTACACAAACGAAAAAATTCAGACATCCCGGCCACTAGGTGGCGAGCACGGAAAACGCGTTTGAGGCTATAACTCCCACACAGAACGTCCAACAGTCAAAAACTTTATATCCACAGATGCCCACAAGTCAGCTGCATTTTTTGAGATAGGCCACGCCCATTTGCGATAGGATAGATTTTTTGCTACGTCGCAAAAACTGTGTCAGTCACCAAAACATACTCCTCCTACAGTTTTCGCCCGATTTGGACGAAACCAAAAGCATTATGCTCTAATGACTCCCACGAGCAGAACTTGTTCAAATAATTTTTCTACGACCATCGGAAAACCAAACGGTAGCGCTTTAAAAATTCGCCGATTAGCTTCCTTGTAATACCTTGTACGTAAGTGATCATAAATCCAAAACTATACATCGTATCAAGACAATATTTTAGAAATATGGTCGTACTGTCCTAATGAACATCCTCAAAAAAATTTGGAAAATTTTGCCAAAAGGGGGCGCCAAAAACACAAAAAGTATACATCTCCTTATCCACTTGAGCATCTTTCTCTGCAATTTTTTTGCCTTTTGGTCTATAACTCCCAAACCGAACATCCCACATTCAAAAACTTGACATCCACTTGTTTGGTACATTGAGCTGCATCTGTCTATCTAACGTAGTTTTGCAAATGTCATCCTTAGGGGGCGCCAAAACCACAAAAAGCAAAGAAAACGCGTGTGGGGCTATAACTCCCACACCAAACATCGCACATTCAAAAACTTGACATCCACTTGTTCGGTACATTGAGCTGCATCTTTCTATATAACACAGTTTTGCGAATGTCATCCATAGGGGGCGCCAAAACCACAAAAAGCAAAGAAAACGCGTGTGGGGCTATAACTCCCACACCGAACATCGCACATTCAAAAACTTTACATCTCCGGATTCCGTGAAGCGAGGGGCCGGCGCCGCGGACGACGACGCCCGTTCCCGAGTCGCGTGGGAGGCTTGGCCCCCGTTCACAACTGCTTGCAGTTCTAGTTATTATTATTTTTCTCCGCGTAAAAGTGGTGCTGCAGCCCAAACCGTAAAGGGTTGGGACATGCCACTTCCAGGGCATATCCAGGTCCGTACCCCGTACGCAGACACAAAAATTCAGACATGCCTGCCACTAGGTGGCGCTACAACAGCAGAAAAACACGTTTGGGTCTATAACTTCCGCACCGAAAGTCCGACAGTCAAAAACTTTATATCCACAGATGCCCACAAGTCAGTTGCAGCTTTTGAGATAGGCCACGCCCATTTGCGTATATATACATTTTTTGCTACATCGAAAAAACTGTGTCAGTCACCAAAACATACTCCTCCTACAGTTTTCGCCCGATTTGGACGAAACCAAAAGCATTATGCTCTCCTGACTCCCACGAGCAAAAGTGGGTCAAATAGTTTTTCTACGACTATCGGAAGACCAAACGGTAGCGCTTTAAAGATTTGCGAAAATTCCTTAAAAAAAATAAAAAAGGGGTTTTTCTTGAAACTGAAGGGAGATTATCATGGGGCATACCTGAGCCTATGGCAAAAATATGGGAAATAAATTTTTATGTGGGCCGGACTTATTAAAAAAAAGAGTTTTTCAATTTTTTGGCCTGTTTTCGCCATTTTCTAAGTCTTTAGGCGGGAAAATGGGAAAATTCAAAAAAGTGTCTTTACAATGGAGAGGTTGACAATTTCATTTTGCTATAACTCCCCAACCGAACATCGCACATTCAAAAACTTGACATCCACTTGTTTGGTACATTGAGCTGCATCTTTCTATCTAATGTAGTTTTGCGAATGTCATCCATAGGGGGCGCCAAAACCACAAAAAGCAAAGAAAACGCGTTTGGGGCTATAACTCCCACACCGAACATCGCACATTCAAAAACTTTACATCTCCGGATTCCGTGAAGCGAGGGGCCGGCGCCGCGGACGACAACGCCCGATCCCGAGTCGCGTGGGAGGCTTGGCCCCCGTTCACAACTGCTTGCAGTTCTAGTTTTTATTACTGCTTTTGGTCTGGTCGCACACCCAGTCCGATTTTCGGTTCGCTCGTGCAGGCTCTATGGTCACATATCCGTATTGGTTGCAGATTTCAGTGTGGCGCTGCAACGCGATTTGAGAAGCCTATCCCTCCAGGTGAGGGAAGGGGAGCGGGAGCCTTGTTTGAGACAGTTATTTGTCGTCATAAATGACTGATAACGGGGCTGAACCATCAAAGAAAAAAAAGAGAATGCAATGAAGAAAAGCGAAAAGGGAGAGTGAGTGATAGGCGGGCGGGAGGACGTTGCCAAGCAACGTGTATACAATTTCACGAGAGCGAAACTAGACTGCTAAATGAATGAGCGGTTGGTACTAACACAAAGTTTGCTTTGCTTCACCATCATCAGATAACCATTATCTGAAATAGTCATTATTTACATCAACAACACAAACACATTACCTCATCGTGATCCATAGTCTACTAACTGCCGTCTCTCATTCATTCGCTTTCTGTGAGGACACAGCTCCGTGAGAGAGAGAGTAGTTAGGTGACGCTGCTGAATCAACTCATTGCAAGCAGGTGTGTGTACTGACTGGCATTAGTTGATGCAGTGTCAAAACCACTCTCACGGAGCCGAAAAGAGTCCTCACACTTTCAACACACGAACATGCACTATATTGCGCCCTTCTCAGTCCACGATCACGCGCCTGGCACGAGCATTTGCGACAGCGGGCGTCGTAAAAATACTACCGCTTTTGTCCAAAGGGGACGCCAACGTGCCATCTTACTCGTAGTGCCTTTAATAGGTGGGGTCAGGACTTTTTTTCCCCCAGCGGACACACAGTACGGACAGCTAGCAGACCGTGAGGAGATATTCACTGATTTTGACAAAAAATAAAAATTTGACTAAAAAAGCGCTCTCCAGAATCGCTGAGCCCACCTTTAACAGACAGGATTTCCCAATGTCCAATCATTTAGTATAGGGTTTAATACTCCAGCGTAATGACCATGGCTGATACTACAGAAGGGTCAACCAATTTGTCTAGTTTTTTTTTCTCTCCTTGTTTTTCCGATGAGCTTGTGACAGACCCTGCGTTCCAAATCACATACTATTTATTTTTACTAAACTACATACTAAAGTACAGAAGAGTTTCAGGGCCACAGGAGAGAGAAACAAATCAGATAAGGAAGATTTTTTTTCCATTATGTCGAAAAATGTCAAGAATAAAGTTGGAGTTAGTGAGGCATTTATATATTTTCAGCATACTACTATTGACGTGCATGCATTGGAACACCCTAAATCTTTTTCTGGCATACTAAATAGTGGGGAAGTATGGGGATTGGAACGCAGGGAAAGTGTTCCCAACTCTCAATGTCTGCATGAACAATTTGGACAGATGAGGAGATTGAGAAAATCAGATGAGAGAGATAAGAGAGAGAGAGAGGGAGAGAGGGAGAGATATATATATATATATAGAGATAGAGAGAGAGGGAGGGAGGGAGAGAGAGAGGGAGGGAGGGAGGGAGAGAGAGAAAGTAGTGGTGAGATTCATGATTCGATGGAGCTTTTAAGTTTCTCCGGCATCTTTTTTGATGCTGCAGTGGAAAGGCCACGGCAGATCAAACACAGTGCAACGCTTTTCTCTTGTGAAAGGGGGAGAGACACTCCCACGCCGCACACATGTGACGGGTTACCACAAGACACTCTTTTACACCCTACCTAATTGCAAAACGCCAGCTTCCCAAAAGTCAGATAAGGAAGATATTTTTTTCATTATGTCGAAAAATTTAGAGAATAAAGAGGAATACTCCAAAATGCAATTGGAGTCAGTGGGGCATTTATGTACTTTCAGCATACTACAATTGAGGTGCATGCATTGGGACATCCTAAATCTTTTTCTGGCATACTAAATAGCAGGGAAGTATGGGGATTGGAACGCAGGGGCAGAGAGCCTTTTGATTGACGTTATAGCATCCACGTTCTGTGTTTTATCCAAGCGAGACCAACTGGCCGTTAGTGTGTGAGCGGGTGGGCGACTTGTTTCCTATATCCTAGTGTGAGCAAAGATAATTCTGTTGCTGTTGTTTTGTCAGCAATTAAAATAAATTTTCCTGCAAGCCATTTTCTTTTTTTCTGCTGCGGCGGCAGACCCATACAGCTTGTGTTTTGTTGTCTCAAATGGCCAATTTCTGCCTTATGTTCTGTGCCGTCTGAACAGCCGAGGCAGCAAAATAATGTGTGTGTGTGTGTGTGTGTGTGTGTGTGTGTGTGTGTGTGTGTGTGTGTGCGTGTGTGTGCGTGTGCGTGTGTGTGTGTGTGTGTGTGTGTGTGTGGCTGAACTTGCGTTACAGAACGTGTCTGTGTTTTTCCGGTAAGTCCTAGACATAAGTCCAAATCAGCACGTCCCCATATTTCTCTCTCACACACACACACACACACACACACACACGCACACACACACACACACACACACACACACACACACACACACACACACACACACACACACACACACACACACACACACACACACACACACACACACACACACACACACACACACACACACACACACACACACACACACACACACACACACACTCGGACATCCTCTCCTTACTCTCTGCTTTCTCCTTGTGTATATTTAGTGCTGGGCCAAGGTCAAAGTTAGAGTGCTTGATTCTTGTTTTTTCCGTACATGGCTCTCAGATGCAGATCTGTTATCTGAAGCAGTGCTCAGACTTTCCCCCGGCCATGGGAAGAAGAGGGAGGGACAGGAGAAGGTGGACAGAGGGACTGATAAGGCAATACTTCAGTACTTTGACTACTGTACATTATATTCCCTATGCTTTATCTGATGCCTTTTGTTGTGTGCCGACTTTTAAATTTGGTCTATCATAACCAAGAAGTGTTCCAACATTGAAAGAAAAAAGCTTGGTTTCCACTGAGCGTTACGGTTCGGCTCGGCAAGCATTCATTGGCATTTTTCACTGTCAAACGTTGGAAAGGGTACCAAATATAAGCAAACCGCGCCGTAACTATTTTTGTTACCCTTTCGTTGGGGTACCAAGCTGTCCCAAAAGGGTGGAGCTACACACTAGCAGTCCGTTGATTGGTCGATGGAATAGTAATTGTGTGAGAGATACACCGTGTGTAGTCACCTTGGCAAGAGTGAAGTGAAAAAAACTGTTGGTGCACACTGCACAGCTCTCTGTGTCTATTGTGTGGTGTTTTTTCCCTCATTGAATTAAACAGCGGACTACACTGTGAATTGTTGCTATGATGTCACCATAGTTACGTAGCTGGACCCATAGACTGTATATACTGTATACTCTGACCATCCGGCATAAACCCTTCTTACCAAGTAAGGGTGCTGTCTGCAGTGGAAACACAAGCCATGACCGTGCCAAACCAAACTGTGCTGCTCAGTGGAAACGAGGCATACATAAAGATGTCCAAAAAATACTGAAAGGGCTTTCTGAGAGGGAGAAGGATTTGCATGCTCTTGTTCATCTGGAGTTTCTCCCCTTTGGCGAGCCCATGTAAAGCACTTTTAAGTCCAGACCAAAGAGACGAGAGGAGCCAGAGATCTTTACACTAGCAGTATGCTTGTCTGGGGCTTTATCAAGCACTTTGAACCTCTCACCTTCTGTGGTGGAGAGAGAATCTAACACGGCAGACACACTGAAGAAAAAGGAAATAATCTGAAGTAGTGTTTGTGGAGATGGGAGCTGGAATGACTTGTGTTCTTCTGCAGCCTGTTTAGATGCACAACTATAACTGTGTCCTGATTGACATCCACAGCTGAGAGTAAAACAGAGGGAAAATGGGATTTTTTTTTGTGTGGGAACCACAGTGCACGGACAGATGGGTGAGCAGAGATAACTGAGTAGCGCAGATGAAAGAGGCTGGATGTAATTGGAATGCGTGAAAAAGGTCAACAGGGGAAGGTATACTGACAGATGTTACCTTTTCTATGTATTTGTTGAGCAATTTGTAAGTGCACAGCTCTAAGATGTCCCATTAAAACCAATACAATATGGGCCACGTCCACTAAGAATGGATTGCGATGCTAATAGCTCCGTGAATTGTGGCGAAATAGCGCTCGCAATCTGCTCCGTTTTAGCACAGTATCCACTAAGTATAATATGGAGGCATAGCCACAGTGGGGTGGTTTGGATGCATAACTGTTTGAGTGCTCTGCTCAAATTAGTTTGAAGAAACAATTAAGATATTTCATCCGAATGACTCACATAGAAGACATGATGTGAGTGTGGGACATGTACACTGATGGTGTTTGACCTGTAGACTATGATGCCATCCCCCCAGCTCAGACGGAGCTGTACTCATATGCACCAGTATACTGTATAGTCTCATGTTGTAAGGGTAACCCACTAGGGGTGTGCACGTGTACACGTGTACACGTGTACACGTGTACACGTGTAACCGTTTAGTAAATCATAACCGTTTAGGAAAAATCAATAAACGAAAACCGTTTTTTTTTTTTTTTTTTTTTTCAAATTTCAAAGTTTTTAAATATGTTCTGGAGACACGCGTTTATTGATTTTACATCACTAATAAACTAATTGGGGAGTACAAAAGCTAGTCTGCCGAGAATCTGTCTGTCCCTCGGCGAGTGTGTGTGAGTGAGTGTGTGTATCGGCGCACACACACACAGCCGCTGTGCTGGGACTCGACTCACAGCCATGGAAGAGTGATGAAAGATAACCTAAAGATTAAAGTTACCCGGTTGACGTGAACTACGCTCGTAAGTAGCCCGAACATTATAACACCTGTTCAACATGCATTTAACGTGGACACGTAGAAAGCGATAGGCTATATTAATCAGGAAATGAATGAAGCGCGATTATGACGGCGAACGTGTGTGTGTGTGTACCATGGACCTATTATAAGAGGTGTGTAAACGAGCGTAGTTCATGTCAATTGTGTGTTTACAGGCGAACGAACGCGTATGTGTGTGTGTGTGTGTGTGTGTGTGCGCGTGCGCGCGCCTACGAGACGGCGGGGGCACGAGGACAATTACGTCACGGTTAACCGTGTACACGAAAAATTTTTTGTCGTGTACACGGTTAGGCATTTTTGTAAACGTTCACACCCCTATAACCCACACTGTTAGCCTGGCTCCGCCCGCCCGCCTACTTCCGGCCAAATTTCATTTTCCCTTCAGTAGTCAGTCTGGGTGTACAGTGCATTTCCCAGTTTTCTCCGGAGAATCTACAATCGTCCAATCAGCGAACAGAGCGAGTGGCTGAGAACGATGACGTCGAAGTCGCGCTCCAGTTTCAGTTGAATGCTGCGTTCCTTTATACCCGGAAGAAGGAGATTTCCGACTTGGTAGTTCCGAGTTCCGACCTGTCTGTGTTCCAGTGCATCTGCTCGCGAAAGTATAGACGCCTAAAACCTTTCTCGTCCAAATAACTAAACGTTAGGCTCTAACAAGTTACTGTTGCCAGGTACCGGTAGATTCATAGACTACAATATGTAGTGAAGTCGGAAATTTCCGAGTTCCCTGTCCAACTGGAACGCACCGTCAAAAGCCGGCTCATGACACACGTGATGCGATTGGTTGGCTAATCCAGAGTGGCACTGGGCAGATCCAATAGTTTTAAACTTCGACAGACACCTGCCTCCAAGTGAGTGAACGTTTGCCAATTACAGCACTTCCAGACCTTCTGTACAAATGAAATGAAGTACGATGGTCTGGTTGGACCAGGCTAGCACACTGTATCCCAAAAGCAAAAAGATTGTAACTTCACCCTCATTCCAATGCCATGCTTGGGCTTACTCAACTGTTTGCTTTCTCCCTCTGAGCAAAATAATAGAACAATGCACAGGTCAGTCCTTCCTCCACACTGTGCCACCAAAACACACACTCCCCAGGGATCCACTTCATAGGCATACATCTCAATTTCAAGCCAAACAAAAGAGCCACAAAGAAAAAACAGATGTTAACAAATAAACAAATCTGCACAATTTGTGTTGTTTCATGGTGCTGCCAGCAGAAGTCATTTGCCTGCTGGGGTAAAACGTTGGTTAAACAGACAGCAGTGTCATGGAGAGTGTGTTTGGAACATTTTGAACGGGATCCTGTCAGGTCCCCACTGAGAAGAAAACTGCACTGCAAATGACAGCAATGACAGTAAGCTCAGAAATGCTGAGTCAGTGAGTACAATGACACTCACACACACACACACACACACACACACACACACACACACACACACACACACACACACACACACACACACACACACACACACACACACACACACACACACACACACACACAAACACAAACACACACACACACACACACACACACACACACACACAGAGTAGATTATCTAATTTTGTTGAGTGCCTAGTCAAACGCAAGCCTGCCTGTGAGAGAGGGGATGGCCATAAGGTTTTGTCTGTGTGTATGTGTGTGTGTGTGTATATATTAGAGCTGCAACGATTAATCGACTGATCGATTATTAATCGATTATTAAAATAATCGCCAACTATTTTGATAATCGATTAATCGTTTTGAGTAATTTTTTAATAAAACATTTCCAAATTCTCTGATTTCAGCTTCTCAAATGTGAATATTTTCTGGTTTCTTTAATCCTATTATGACAGTAAACTGAGATATCTTTGTGTTTTGGACATACAAACATATTTGAGGAAGTCAACATGGGCTTTGGAAAATGTATGAAAATCTTTCACCATTTTGTGACATTTTACAGGCCAAAACACTAATCGATTAATAATCGATTAATCAAGAAAATAAGCGATTATCAAAATAATCGTTAGTTGCAGCCCTAGTATATATGTGTGTTTGTTTGTTTGTTTGTGTGTTTGTGTTTGTGTGTGTGTGTGTGTGTGTGTGTGTGTGTGTGTGTGTGTGTGTGTGTGTGTGCGTGTTTGTTAGAGAACCATATGCAATGCGTGCTGTCATGTGTCACTTGGCTCTCCCTATGAGAAGTGTACAGTGTAGCGTGTTTTGCCCAAGGACAGCCCAGCAGGTGTTCTGCTCAGTGCATCCTCAGTCTCTGGAATACACATACAACAAGTTGGAGCATTTGGTTTGTCTTTGACTTTGATTTTTCAATTGATTCTGCGACAAGTTCCATTCAGCCAATGGGGAAATCAAGCTTCTAGAGGCTCTTGCTTTTCATCTTGCTCTAAATTATAGGAAGAAGGAGATGTACAGTAAAAAAAGGTAGTATATACTAGCCTGGTATTGCCCGCCTACAGATACTTCCGCTCAATTTTCATTTCCCTTCAGTAGTCAGTCTGGGTCTGCGGTATATTCTTTGGTTTTTTCTCCGGACAGATTTTTGGCTGTCCAATCAGCGAACAGAAGGAGTGGCTCAGAAGCCAATGCATAACATAACGTCAAGCCCCAAAACGTTATGCGATTGGTTGGCAGATCCAGAGTGGCACTGGGCAGATCCAATAGTTTTACACTTCAACAGACACCCGCCTTCAAGTGAGTTCACGTTTGTCAATTGAGCAATTCCAGACCGTGAAATGAAATGCAGTATGATGGTCTGGTAGGACCAGGCTACTACTATACATGACTTTCCTAACTTTTGCTTGGTGTGACGGATGAACCTATTGTTTGAGTTGATAAATGAACCTTCTGGTTTAAGGAAAGTCACTGCAGGCAAAAACATAGTTTTTTTCAAGCACTGGTCAATTTGGATTTTCTTTTGTCTATTTTGCTTCTATAACATGTCTTCTTTCATACTAATGAAAATCAAAGGTCCAACATGTATGTGTTTATTTGACATAACCTTGTCTGTTAACGTCTGTATATTTCTCCTATACAACCATCTTTAACGGACATTATCTCAACATTAGTTATTTTCCCTAATCCTATGAACCAAAGATCTCAACTCCTAAATCACTTACATCAACTTAACTTTCCATAAACATTCTTAAAACTATTCCGAAAGGTTAGTACAGAAGGATTTGTTCAGGAAGGCTTAAAGGTAAAGTGAGCGATTTATTTATGTCAATATACTGTAAGTGTTAAATCACTCTTTATTCAAACAGTGATCACTTACATAGTGTGCACGTTTCATAAAGCCGATCTCTCAGTCACCCGCTCTGCATGTAATCGTCAAATAAACTTTCCGGGGATCCCATACTGATAACCAATCAGAATTTGCTCAATTCTTTTTAATGTGTGCTATATCACATAGCTATGTTCCGATATTGGATCGGATTGGCCCCATCCCTTAACAGAAAAGATGCAGTTGTAGTGATCTTACATAATTCACCTATGGAACTGAAGTTCCGGGGTTCCGGGGGAACTGTTATGACTGGGGGAATTTCCTGTTTTGTCTTGTTGGCGTTTTGAGACTATCAAGAGTTTACTGTCTGCTCCGTTGTTGTTACTCGACAAGTGTATTAATGTCATTAAAGCAGTTAGCTCCGTCTTTTGACACTCCGCCTCCGACTCCCGTCTCTACACGCCACATTATCACGTCAGGGTCACCAATGTGGCGTGTAGAGACGGGAGTCGGAGGCGGAGTGTCAAAAGACGGAGCTAACTGCTTTAATGACATTAATACACTTGTCGAGTAACAACAACGGAGCAGACAGTAAACTCTTGATAGTCTCAAAACGCCAACAAGACAAAACAGGAAATTCCCCCAGTCATAACAGTTCCCCCGGAACCCCGGAACTTCAGTTCCATAGGTGAATTATGTAAGATCACTACACAGTGTTGATAGTAAATGCTTCCGCTCCCCCACAGCAGTGTAAACCACTGGCAAAAAAACATGTTGCACTCTTTTCAATGCACTAGGGCAGTGGTTCTCAACCGGGGGGGCGCGGACACTCTACCGGGGGGGCGCGAGGGGGATGAAAAAAAATAAATAAAAAAAAATAAGATTAAGATTAAGATTTTTTTTTTTTTTTTGTAATTTCAATTTTTTTCCTGATATGTAGCCTAGTTCAGAGATGATATGTATTTTTTTTCTTTCTTAACTTTTTTTGATAGGTAGTTGCCAAGTTCATCACACAAACACTCCAATCCACTGATATGAGATCAGTTTGCAATTTTCAAGTACTGAATTAATGGTAGGACTGTGGCCACTAGAACTGGTCTCTGGTCAGCAAAGGTCTTGAAAACAGCATAAGTGTGCTTGTGACATGCGTGCCACCCATGCATGTGTATGGGCACGTGTCCCAGCAGATTTTTGAAATCTGAATAAAAAAATTTAAATTTGTAGTTAGCAAGTGTAACATGTTCTTAGGGCAGAATTTCATAAATAAAGGTTTATTTTTTTAGCAAGATATTTGGTCAGAAGCTAGTGATCATCCGTCCCTCTGTCCAGTTGTTAGGCATCTGCTGCTAGCAAGTTATGTTGTCTTGCTAATTTTACTATTCATCTGAACTGAAATAAATATTGACTTTTTCCTTTATTATCTTCGCCAGAATGCACCAGAATGCTTAGATTTCATGTTAAAAACACAAAAAAATCTTCTGGGGGGGATGCCCCCAGACCCCCCTTCAGGGGTTTAGTTTTCTGACAAACATTACAATGGATACTAACATGATTTGGGCATTTGGGATTATAAATCATCTTTGAATTGGTTGTACAGCATATCACATGCTATTCATTCAGGGGTGCGATGGCCACCCCACTCTAGCTCTGTGGCCCACCTTGGCCACCCCCAGTCAAAATTTCCTGGAATCGCCACTGAGACACACACAACTCCGCGTTCAGGCTGCACAGCACATTAATCGCAGGTAGCATTTTGAGCTAAATCTGGCCACTTTCCAAATCCAAGACTCAATAGTTGAAACATTCTTTGAACTGGGTTGTCAGACAGCAGTGTTTCCCATTGATCATAGACTTTGTTTTGTGATGCTTTTTCATAACAGGTATACCTATTGTAGAATGTATTCTGTGTATGTTCTATTTAGGCTACTATTTTCTTCTCTTCTAAGGAGATTTAAAAAAACAAAAACATTTCCTCAGTGTCTCATTGATACAATCTCATAATTAGCTTTTAAAGTGCACCAGAATTTAACGTTAAAATATAAGAAATGTCCGGACCCCAACCCTAAACCCAATGTTCAACTCAAAGGTGCGCCACTGCGCCTAGCCCTTGTGATAATAACAATAATAGATTATCTATCTATCTATCTATCTATCTATCTATCTATCTATCTATCTATCTATCTATCTATCTATCTATCTATCTATCTATCTATCTATCTATCTATCTATCTATCTATCTATCTATCTATCTATCTATCTATCTATCTGTGTAGGGTGGTGTGTGTGTGTGTGTGTGTGTGTGTGTGTGTGTGTGGGGGGGGGGGGGGGGTTGTCAGGGTCGGTGGGGGGGCCCAACTGCAATGACCCAGCTTTGGGGGGGCCCAGCTTGCAGAAGGTTGAGAACCCCTGAGCACTAGGGCATCTTCTCTGCCATTGAAAGTGTCCTGTGTGTACCTCTATATACCTTGTCTAGTGTGGTGATGCATGGGAAATCATTTTAAAGACAGTCTGGCTTTTAACAGACACGGGATCGCAAATGGAGCAGAATTGGAGAGAAAGTGTTGAGAGTGGTGGAAAACAGCATGCGACACACAGGAGAAGCTTTTGTATAGTGCAGGGGTTTTCAAAGTGTGAGAGAGTGAGCCCCCCCTCAGAGAACAAATTTCAGCGGAGAGGAACGAAGCAGAAGAACTCTTGTCCAGCTATACCGTGATCTTAAAAAATATATATTATTATTTTAATTTTTTTCACATATTCATCCGCCCCCCCTGCCATAACCCCACAGTTTGAAAACCACCGGTCTAGTGAGATGAATTTACTCAATAACCTCTGCCTAATGGGGCTGTCTATTATTTTCTCTTCTGTATTTTTCTCTTTTTCACTTTCTCCACAATTAAAGGCATAGTGCGCTAATATATTGTGTGTTATCATCCTTTCCCCCCTTCTCTCATTATCCCCCATCATGCCTATCTTTCTTCTTTCTCTTTTTTCTTTCCATCAGGCCATTCACAAGGCTTATTTTTGAAAAACCTAAAATAATTCTTTATGATTTAAACACATTTTGGCAATGCCTAACTAATTATATGTAAATAAGCTTTTTTTTTATTTAATTTTTTTACTACAAATCTATAGGCTATATTGGATAGAGCCAGAGTTCAAATCTTTAATTCATTGAATGTTTTATTAAACATATTTTGGATTGATATTTTATATATCATATTTAGTACAAGCAAAGTTTACTAGTTGCTGTGTTATTTAAGGTATTCTAGGGTAGCTACTATTTAAAAAATGTCCATTCGTCCACATCACAGGTACTGGTACAGCTGACGTTTCTTCTGACTTCACTCACACACCGTAGGGTATTTTGGCATTAGAACAGCCATCATTTCTAACAGTTCACAAGCTGGCAGCATGGGGCTGCATGTATGTAAAGTCTTTTCTTTCTTTAAATGTGTTTGTACAGCGTTTGTAAGACTGTATACCATAGTAAACCATCCAGTTTTTAGCCCTTATGATTCCACTTTCTCTTCATCTGTTTTTTTTCTATGACTCTATTATTCTCTCTCTCTCTCTCTCTCTCTCTCTCTCTCTCTCTCTCTCTCTCTCTCTCTCTCTCTCTCTCACTAGCACTGTTGGTTTTAGAGTTCTCAGCTGACTAGAGCAAGCTTTGCTGCAGGCAGCTCCTTCTACCTAATGAGAGAAATGGAGCCTTTTTGCTGTGTGTGTGTCTGTGTCTGTGTGTGTGTGTGCGTGTTATCTTAGCAGCATGTGCCTCTGCGAATGTGGTGGGAGTGTTTAAATATGTGGTTTTGTGAAATTGGTTGTGTAAAATATTATTGTGTGTTTGAGTCAGCATGTTTTATATAGCTATGGGCCATGTTTTTCAGCATTTATATAAATATATGTGTGTGTGTGTGTGTGTGTGTGTGTGTGTGTGTGTGTGTGTGTGTGTGTGTGTGTGTGTGTGTGTGTGTGTGTGTGTTATTATGCCTTGCCTCACCACACACAGTTTCACATTCTTTCCTCTTATGAAACCGAGGAAAGTGAAGCGCTTGTGTGGCTGTTGAACACAACATTTTGTTTCCCCCTACTGTGTGCTGATGTAGTTGACTGGCTTCCCTGTGTACTCCTGGAGGAATTAAACTGCATAGGCTGTACTATACACTCACTTCATGGATACCTGCACCTGTATTCATGTATTTGTGGCTTTGAAAAAGAACATGTATCCAGAAATTGAGTGCCAGTGCAGAGGGTTACGTCAAGGCATTACTCAGATTCCTGTCTATTTAACCTAACACCTGTCACGACTAAGTATGTTACCACAGTGAGAAGTGATGCAGGCAACACTAGGGTTGACCTGAACAGGTGTTTGTTGTTTTGTGCCCCCAACAGAGCCTTCAAGGCAGTGCTGGTTCAGGTTAGGGTTAGGGTTAAGGTTAGGGGATATGACAGCTGCCTTTAAGGCTACTTTAGGGGCACAAAACACCATGGAGCTCATGATCACATGAAGGGGCTATTTACCTTTGAACACCTTCATCATGCCCCCACCAAGTGAATGCATCTTGAACCAGCTGGTTTGCTCTGGTGGGATTTGGGGTCAGTGTAGGGCTGGTCTGATTGGATTGTTGGATTTAAGAAGGCAGCATCAATACTCATTATTGAAAGGCATTCAAATCTAAACACTGTTGTTTTACCTCATATTCATACATACATATTCAACAGAAAAAAGCAGTTCACCAAAAAGCGATTATACAGCCCCGGAAAAAACATTAAGAGACCAGACTGGATTTTTCTTAAATCTTCATCTCTACATTACTTATTGAAAATGCTCTTAATGACAATATGTTTGGGGAGAATTTGGTAGAAATGTTGTCAGTAGTTTATATAATAAAATCAAAATGTTCATTCTTCTCAAACACATGCCTCTAAAGAGTAAAACAAGAGACACTGAACATTTGGAGTGGTCTCTTCATTTCTTCCGGGGCTGTATGTTAAACCTCCTATGAGGAATGTATACATGTTTATGAAGCAGACCCTGTTTTCATGAATGACCTTTAACAACAGTTATTAGTTTGTATTGTTAATGCTTTTGCTCAGGTCCAATTTGTATCTAGAAAGGTATTACATCAAAGTTGACTTTGCTTCACCATTGTCTAGAGCAGGGGTGTCCAAACTACGGCCCGCGGGCCAACTGCGGCCCGCGGCCCGCTTTTTATTGGCCCGCGGCCGATTTTAAGAATATAATGTAATATGGCCCTTTAAAAAAAAAAAAAAAAAATTTTTTTTTTTTTTTTTTTTTTTTGCATTTCTTAGTTAAGCCACTAGTGCAGGGGTGTCAAACACTGATTGATTGGCCTGTGGCACATTTTAAAAATATAATGTAATATGGCGCTTTTAATTTTTAAATAATTTAAATGCACTCATTATATTACAGAGAAATATGTCCCATAAAAGAAAAAGAGCCCATCCCAGAGGACCCTGCATAATATTTTATTTTAAATTAATATTATTATGGAAAATCTATGTCCTTCTCCAATAGCTTCTAATTCATCTGACACAGTGTCTCCATTTTTTTTTCATACAAAATTAATACTTAAAACTTAATTTCCCTCTCAAAGTGCACCAGATTCATGCATTTCACTTTAAAAACGTAAAAAAATCTCCCGGGGGGGCATACCCCCGGACCCCCCTAGGAGGGTCGAGACCTCGGCTGGATACTATTTTCACCCTGCTGGATATTGGATGCAAAGGCAGAAAACACTGGATGTATCATTGGCATATAAGCAAGAGGGGAAATGTGTCTGTTTAATGTGCAAGGAAAGTGTTACCGTGAAGAAGGATTACAATTTACGAAGACACTATGAAACTAAACATCAGAGCAGCTACATGTCCTGATAAATGTGTTATTTTTGCAAAGTGGCCCGGCCCTTCGTAGATTTTTCTGTATGTGGCCCTCAGTGAAAAAAGTTTGGACACCCCTGGTCTAGAGCGTGTACCATATTGGCTCCGGCCTTCGTTGCAGTGGTCGCGGGTTCAAATCTGACCTGTGGACCTTTACTGCAGGTCATCCCCCCTCTCTCTCTGTCTCCCCATTTCAACTCTATACTGTCTAATAAAGCTTGAAAATGTAAAAAAAAGAATCATGGTGGGACACAAACTCCCAGTATCGTGTTAGTCTGTGTATCAATGTGTTCTTGTGTGGATATCCATGTCCCTCTTTATGACGAGTCTATTCCACACATTTGATATTTTGCCTCAGCTGCTGCAGGCTTTACTATTGAGGCTACAGAGAGAGAGAGATAGAGAAAGGGACAGAGAGAGGGAGAGAGAGAGAGGGAGAGAGAGACACAGAGTGGGAGAGATGGAGGGGGAGAGTGAGATAGATAGAAAGAGAGAGAGAATAAAGAGCATGACAGGGTGTGAAGTGACCATAAAGCTCTGCCACTCTGAGGGGATTAGGAGGGGTTAAACTGCAGGGCGAGATAAAGAGACGGCATTTCTCTGTCACACACTCAGGCCGCTGCTGTGTAGGCGTGTGTGTGTGTGTGTGTGTGTTTCTGTACGTTTGACAGATGTACATGCCACAACCTACACACTAACTACATTGTAATGCTTGTACATGCATCTGAGATGTTGTGTTTGTGTGTATGTGTGTGTGTGCGTTTGTGTGCGTGTGAGTGTGTGTGTGTGTGTGTGTGCGTGTGTGCGTGCGTGCATGTGTGTGTGTGTATGAGTGACCTATAACTACCATGGGGAAGCCAGGCAGTTCTGGGGATTACCGATGGGTTTTTCTCTGCATGCTGATGCTCGGAAACGGGGAAAATAAAAATTGTCGTACAGAGAGAAATACAGAGTAGAGGGTGTGTGTGTGTGTGTGTGTGTGTGTGTGTGTGTGTGTGTGTGTGTGTGTTGGTGTGCCCGTGGGAGACACACAGTGAGGAATTGCTGCTTGTGGTGCTGTTTAGGAGTGACTTAGTGGCTATATCAGCTGTAACATACTGCAGGGATATAGTTGCAAAGCCTTTCACTCCATCATCAAAACTCCATACACAGTTTGCTTAAATGGGACACCAGAAAGCAGCCCCCACTCACACTGACTCATGGAACTCATACGCTGTTATTCCGGATGAAGAATTTAGTTTTTCTTCTTTTGACACATTTTCTTGACAAAAAGAGAATATCCTCTTGCAGCCTGCTCACATCAATATTCCATGCTTGTCAAATAAGCATGTGGTACCTTACCATTATTACTATAAATAGAATGAACCCTACAATTAGCCAATGGGACTATAAGGAAATATCATGTCTTCATTCATAATATCGACCCTGATCATTCTCTTCAAATGGTCCTCAGACATATACTTGAATTGCTTTACCTTATCAGCAGAAATACAAATATATGTTGTTCCACCACAGACAGGACATAGTCAGTATTCAGATGTAGAGAATTCAAAACTCTTTAACTCTTGCAATTGGGAACCAAACGAAGCAGCACAGTTCAAAAATCATCCCAAATGAAACATACCCATTCCCTATATAGTTTGCCCCCCCCTGTCTTTTTTTGTAGCACACCCATGGACATGTGTGGGACAATACTCTCATCCCTGCTTTGCTCTCACACTATTTCACCTGTCAACAGCTGAGTTGCATTTACCCAAAGAAGTTAAGAGTGTGCCTGCAGAGACAGTAACAACAACGGCATGCTAGCAATTCCACAATGTTAAGGGAAAGCCCTCGACTGCACAATGCATGAAGTAGAGAGGTACTACATGTGAACAAAGCTATACTGTTTACAGTGAATAACATTTAAACAGCCAGAATGACTTCACCTCTTTTCTTCTGCCCTTCAGATCCTGCCATCTGCTGTTTGTATACTAACGTATTGCTCTACTGGTATGAAAATGCTACAGTCATGCCCGAAATTATTCATACCCCTGGCACATTTTGACTTAAAGTTACTTTTATGAAACCAGCAAGCTTTTTCTTGATTTGAAATGACACAGGCTTCTCCCAGAAGATAATAAGACGATGTAGGCATCATTGTGGAAAACAAATGTTTTTCAGCTTTTAAAAATTGGCAGGTCCAAAATGATTCATACCCTTTGCACACTGTCACAGTCTATGGGAAAATCCAAAGTTCTATACCATTCCAAATAGTCCAAGCTGTTCTACAGCATCCTAATAACCATGATTGATTGGGAACAGCTGTTTTAATTAACTCAACAGGTGAAAAACGGGGTATGAATAATTTCGGTTTTGACTGTGTGTATGAACGTTGTTTTATTCATCTTAATATGATTCAGTGGCATGGTCTTTGTTGCTTCATTGGAGTGATACTTCAACACACAGGGACTTTACATCCAAATGAGAACACTGCTATAATCTGGTGCAAAGTATCTTTTCCTCTGTGAGATCAATGTTACTTTTGTATACGGTCCCTGACAAATAAACTAGAAAGTGAACTAAATTTAAGCAGTTTTCTTTTTTGCAGTTCTCTGGCCTTCTAACAGTCCCCCGGCCCTCATGTTTTTGGCGGGCCTGTTTGGGTTCTTCTGGAAATGATTAGCGTTGCCAGACAGAGCAATCAGATAAGGGCTGTGCTGCAGGGACCACAGAGGGCCACGGGCAGGGGGGAGGGGGGGGGGGGGGGGGTTAGAGGTGGCATTCCGTCCGCTCTGATTAGATCCACTCTTCACACTGTTTCACACTGTAAACTGTCACAGCTGTACATGTGGGGTGGAAGTGGGGGGGGGGGGGGGAAAACAAGGTTTAAATGAAAAAGAAAAAATCTCAGCATGCCGTTTAGCACTAATCACAGGCAGCATAGTATTTACGCATTATTTCTCCTTCTTATGCATTATGTCTTTATTTAAAGGTGCTGTAAGCGGAATGGTTCTTTTAGCTAACTTCCTGTCAGGTTACTGCAGTTAGCAGTCCCCTCCCTCGTCCCCACGTCACCACATTAATGCACTGCGGTCTTCAAGCAGCAAGTTATCTAGCATCATCTCAGATCCATAAGTGTGATAAAACATGATAAAACCATCAAAACAGACATTGGGAAGGATTTTCACCTGCTCCGCCGTTGTAGGCACATACACATTCACCCATCTGTTGCTCTGGCGTGCACCGGCAGTGAGACCATGGAGTGTATATACTATATATGAGTGAGACGAGTGTCGGTTTATAGCGTTCTCTCTTCTGATTGGATAAAAATTTCGGGATACTACAATAAGTGTATTTGCCGATTACATGCAAAGCAGCTGACTGAGAGATCGGCTTTATGAAACGGCCACATTATGTAAGTGATCACTGTATGAATAAAGAGCGATTTTACACTTATATTAACATAAATAAACCGCTTACTTCACCTTTAAATGCACGTGTTATTTACTTATTTAGCGCACGTTGTCAGAGCATACGCCCACATGCTCCGCCCGCTACAGTCTGCTGCTATTGTAACGTGGGCTGACAGAGGAAAGTAGCTCTACATCTAATAGATTCTGGCTGGTACAATATGCGCTCCATATTAAGCATGAAAATAACTGGCCGATGCTCTGTGATGTAGCCTATGCAATGGTAGTCGAGAGCGATTTTGCATTTTTACTCACCAAACTGTCTGACAACAGTTCTGTGACTTTTGTTTACAATGTATAGTCGGTTTGAGTTTTGTCTTTGTGAACGCGAACCGAAACATACACCAAAGAAGCAGACTATTAGTTGTGAACACGCCCTAATGCTGGGCTTACACTACACAACTTTTCACGCGATTTGACAGTCGCAGACAATCTTCCAATGTCGGACTGAAATCACAGAAGTCGTGCTGGAGTTGTGGCGCGCGCACGTAATCTCAGTCGTTTGGTGTAAGGTGGTCTTCTGACCCGATTTCAGCCAGTCTTCTCCCCGTCTTGACGTTCCGACATTATCAAACAGGTTTGATATTATCGTTAGTCTTAAGGGGTTGGCTCAAGCCAAATGACGTAAACAATGTCACACTCTCGCGTGCACCAAGCATGACGCAGGAGGAGTGGCATTAGTCGCCTGTGCAGGGACTTATTTCGGACACTTTCCTTGAAGCCTCGGTGGAGAACCAGGCTGACAGCCGCGCAACCTTAACACTTTACCGTCAAATACAGGGTTAGGAGTTAAAGTTATTGGGGGATGAGATCAGCAAATAAAGCTGGTCAAATAACTAAAGGAAGTCCCCCGCTTGGAATATTGAATTAACCTTTTTTAATTAAATAATCACAATCGCGTTTGCGGAAATAATATTAATCTCAAAAGGAATCTAGTTGTTGTCTTGCAATATGAGACCCCCTGTCTTTTCAAAATCTCACTCTGTGACTGAAAACTATAATGACTAGTTGTTTTCAGGTGTGAGTTGATTGTCTTTAGATGTAAGAGGGTTTCAATCTTCAGTCTTTTCAAAGTCTGTTAAAAGTCCTCTAGTGTAAGCCCAGCATAAGTTAAAAGATTGAAGATTGTGGCTTTCCAACTGTTTTCTGTGCAGCTGTTGTTCTGAAATCCTCTTCCCCGATTTGCCAAAGTGAACCAAGCCGAGCCGTACCAGGCTCAGCTTGAACATGGGCTAATGTGTTTCGTCCTCCTGGTTCAGTGTTTTCTGGCACTTTGCTTCACGCTTGGAGTCACAGGCACATTTTTTCCACATTCTGAAGGCTGGAAAAAGAAAGTAACATGGCCAGAACAAACAAGCACACACAAGCACACACACACACACACACACACACACACACACACACACACACACACACACACACACACGCACACGCACACGCACACGCACACACACACACATGCACACACTAACACGCACACACACACACACACACACACACACATACACACACACACTTTTCCGTTCATGCCTGTGACCTAAGTTGACCATGGCCGCTTGTACAGTACATGTGCGCATTAGGCTTTTGTTCATTCAGTGAAGTAGTCTATGGATGGTTGACATTTTCTGCATTGATCATGTCTTTAAGGGCATGCTGCTGGTCTTGTTTACGTGATAATGTGTGTCTGCTGGTGAAAGACTCTGTCGGCTACAATGACACAGTGAGAGAGGGAGATTACCACTCGTGAGTTTATTATCATCTCAGTGCAAACATCTGGTTCTCTGTGAGTGTTTGGGTCCCAGAGCTGGGTGGCAGTGGCAAAGTAGGTAGGGAGGTCGTCCTCTGGAGTGCAGGGTTGTAGGTTCGATCCCCCGCCTACCCGCCACATGTCCAAGTGTCCCTGGGCAAGACACTGAACCCCAAATTGCTCCCGATGGTTCAGAGGGCGCCTTGCATGGCAGCTACTGCCATCGGTGTATGAGTGTGTGTATGAATGGGTGAATGTGGTAAGAAATGTAAGGTGCTTTAGGGCTGAGAAAATTGGCTAAAAAGTGCTATATAAGTCAAGTCCATTTACCAGAGCTGAGTGCCCCTTCTCCCTTTAGGGAAGAGAGCGGGGTCCATACACTGAGAGGGGCCAACACAGCCTGATTCACTGATCTTATCACCGTAAATGAAACTAGCTCTAACAAGTCTTTTGCAGCTTTTCTTTCCTTTTTCTAAAAAAAAACTAAAACAAAGTCACGCAGGCATACTTAGCAAAATGAACGGCGTGTGTGTGTTTCTCTCTTTTCACAGTCTCTCACTTTATGGAGTGATCTTTCTGGACACACGGGGGATGGGTGCCTTGCTTGTTCTTAGTTAAAGGTTCACCATGCAACTTTGGGTAGGCCTATATATGTGAGAGAAGTGAACATTTTCTAAGGTATATTCTACATTTTCAAGTCATAACTGAATTAACACACTTTTCTCACAGGAACATGTGATCCCTGGAACACAGTTTTAGAAGTTAGTTTCACTGTTGTTTACCGCAGCGGGGCCCACAGTTTGGTTTGATTCTAGTCTATTTTTTAAAAATGTATTTATGATGATAGAATTATTAAACACTAAAAATTACATGGAGAGAGTAAATTATGTTTTGTAAAATAATTGAAGGCTCTGCAAATGCAAAAAAAAATCTCCTCCCCTGGACTGTTAGTTGGAAACAAAACCACCCAATTAGGATCATTCTTTTCAATGTCTGTGCTGTCTGGGAATGTTCAAAAGGCTTATTGAGCAAAGCATAACAGATAAACAAATGGAAATCCCTGAGAAGATTGCTAGCCTTAGCCATGTTCCTGGAACTAAAGAAGTTTAACATTAGCTTAGGAAACGTTCCAGAAAAGCTGACATTTGGGATGAAAAGGCTTATCATTGAAAACTCAAATTTCTCTCATCTGGCAACTGCAACAGATATGCAGTTCAGATGGCCCAGAATACAAACATATTCTTTTTGGATAATACCCGACAACTGTTTGTGAATGCAAGTCATAGGCCTAAGTGTTACAGGCCGATGTTTGGTTTGAATAGCCTGGAAATGGAAATAATATATGTTTCTGATAATCTTTGACCAGAGCCTTTATTATCAAGAATATTCAGCAGGTTAGCGTACCTGTTTTTCTCCATGTTAATGGCTTGAATTGCTATGATAACTAGGCATATGCACTTTGAGCTGTGTGTATTTCTCTAGATTGATGACTATATCCTATATCATCCTGCTTATTGCACAGCTATTAGCTCAATTAGTTCATTATTTATTTAATTTGAATAATTAACAAAACATTGATTTAAATTTGGTGTTATTGATTTAGAAATGACTTTCTTGCTTACATCACAAAAAACTGTCTGCTAACCGTCGGACTTATCAGACTGTAGAATGCCGTGATTGACCAATCAGAAAACAGCTATCGATTAGCGCTGTGTAGGCTAACAACTCATAATAGACCAATGAGCTGCTCCCTGTCGATTCTGGCTAACAATAGAGCCAGAACAGTTGCGCTAGTAGTTTTAGCTCAGCAAAACGGTACTCTTTGCTTCTTTAAAAAAAAGCTAAATCTTTGCTAAAACAAAATGCCTGCCCACCGTTATAAGTGATGAGTCAGATGTGTGGCTTTGGTTAAGGTACTAACACAGTGGGTACAATCATTGTGCACTTTTCAACCCTCAGGCTCAGACTGCAGTCAAATAGCATCTTCCTTATTCAACTTTGGTTCAAGGTGTTCATATCTTACAGTATGGCTGTGTTCGGAAAGCCATACTAACGTCCTACTCATACTCATTTTGACTTCAATTTGAGTATGTGACGGTTGAGTATGCGAGTTTGGGTATGCGATAAATTATCGGATGAACACTAACTTCCGGGAAGATTTTGGGTATGGATCGATTGGATACTTTTCCTACTCAACCGCCCCACAATGCTCTGGGTCAATTCTACCCGCCCAGGAAAATAAAATATTTTCGAGCAAGTTGCTAGGCAACAACATTGTTTGGGGTCCGTTATCTGACAACTGTACGTGCAGTCATTCAAAGATTAGATAAGATATGAAGATAAATACCTAACAACATTAGAGTCACTAAGTGAAATGAGTGATGCCAGTCTGATAGTGGAGAGAGATCAGAACCATAGATAGTAAAATCAGATCAGAACTGAATGCTGTTCCACACACCGCGGCTCGTCCAGCTCAACTGACAGACAGCTGAGTGCTGAGCCGGACAGAGAGCGTCGGAGGGATCCTCCGCCTCGAAACATAAATGTGTGAAAAAATGAATAAATAATCAATTAGAGCTTACCTAAAAATAAGTGTGCCATGTTACTGTTTATTTTATTTGGGATGTTAGCTCATTTGGACGCTGTTTTGACCGTCTTTTTTCATTTAGGCTATTAGCGATATTATATCTACTTTCAGTTTCATTACTGAGTCGCCACGAAACGTGATTAGTGTTCTTAAAGATAGGCCTACTTAACAAGAGGTTTAAAACACAGATGATGAACACAGGACTGTACAAATCTAGTTCAATATCTAACCTGTGGAGGGCGGTAATACGCTAAACAGCGTCTAAACGGCCTGAATCTTGTAAGAAGAAGAAGAAATTCTTTATTGCTTGAGTATACTTCAACTGAAAACGTTTTGACGCACCTCGCATACACAATCGATCTTTGAGTAGACAGTATGTAGTATATAGATGGTGAGTATGTAGGATGTAGGACGCTAGTATGGCTTTCCGAACACAGCCTATATTCCTCAAGGGAATGAGAAAGCTGTCTGCAACTGAAAGAGGTTCTCAATGCAAACATTTATGAAAAAAAAGAGACTAAAAGCAAATGACTTAACAGGTCACAGTTTTTTATTTTATTTGTGACAGTTGAAAAGCGGTTTAACAGAAATGCATGGAGCATGTGATGTGACGAGGCAGTGAGGCTGCTTTAAGGTCCCTGTGGCCACATAGTTTCACTCTGCTGCGCTCCCATGGGACGGTAACACTGCTCCTTTAATGTGATGTATTTCCTGTTAGAACTGTATCCCACAGAAGGCATTGGTTATGGAGAGGAAAGCACTTTGATCCGTCAGCTTGAATGATGTATTCATTAAATATGTTTTATTTCTTAAAGGTGCACTATGCAGTTTCAGGCGACGGGGGATTTGTTTACGTCTGCATAGCCTGCAGTTAGTTTACAAATCACATCTTCTCTAAATGGAAATCTTAGTATTGATTAATTATCATCATAATTCTAAATAAAATTATTTTGAAGCACCTGGAACCAAACGTAAGACTAGAACAAGTGTGTAAACCTAACTGTGCTGTAAACAACAACAACGGTGAAACAGTAACTTTTCAGGAAGCTTTCTAACTTCAAACAGTGTTCCAGGGATCCAGTTTTTCCAATTTTTCAAGCATAAAAATGACACAAAAAAAATGACGGTTTCAGGACCCAAGTACTATGAGACTAAAGGACTTGTCAAGATGGACTCTTCTGTTAGTAACCTTGTGAACTGGGCTCCAGATCATCTCTCAGAGACCTCCTCTGGGGGAGAGGGGGGGGGGGGGTCAGGTCTCCCATGGTCCAGAGTACACAGTGTGTTTACAGTATTGGATTGCTGCCTTGAAGCACATCCACACACAGACACTATCCATTTGGGTCTGTGTCTATGTCCCTCTGTCTGTGCTCTCACGCCCTCACTGACCCTTCCCCGGACCCTGGGGTGTCCCCTCTAAATGCCTGAAGGGAAAAAAAATGGTTTAACAGCCGTATCAGGGGGCACTGGAGCTGTAACAGAGTCTAACTTAATATTTATTCAGCAGCAGCAGGTCTGTGGCTGTTATGAGACCAGTATTTTCATTTTCCAGCGTGCACTTGGCTTGGGCCAAACTAACCCGCTCTACATTAGCTGGGCCTAGGAGGTGTAATTTTTCACACCCCCAACTGAACTCCTTTATCCACATTTCAAACAGCTAGAATTACCTTGGAAAATTCTTTTAGAGTGCTACACCTACTGTACTTGAGCATGCTGGTCCTGTCTGTATTTATTAACTTTTTAATTATTTTTTTAATTCTATGTTTGGTGTTTAATTAGCCAAAGGTATAGGGGTGCTCGTGGCGCAGTGGTCAGAGTGTCGCCCAGGCCAGGCCCCCGCAGCAGACCCGGGTTCAAATCCCGCCCGGGTCAGTTATTTGCATGTCTTCCCCCTCTTTTCCCCATTTCATCTCTGTCATTCTAAAATATGTCTAATAAAAAGCAAAAAATGCCAAAAAATCATCTTAAAAACATCATATTTATTTATTCTCCGATCTTTGAATTGTCTGTATTTCAGTCGTTCTCTTCTGGTATGAAACAGTGTAGCCTCTAACATGACACAGTCAAGCAACAGTAACAATGCAAGCTGCCAGAGAGCAGCCCTTTACAATTGGACCAGAGTCTCCGACTGTGTTCAAACCAAACGCAAATGAACCACACCAAGGGCTTAAACGCTCCCAAGGTTCCATTTAACCGTGCTTAACAAAGCCAGGGGAAAACGCCACCCAGAAACCTTCTACCTTACTGTATATTGAGTTGAAGTACTTTTTCTTTGTAACTGCTTGAATTGTGATTTCCACCCTGAAAGAAAAACTAAACAAAGACAAAGGGGCGTTTCAATACCTCAACATCACCCCCACCCCCCCCCCCCCCCCCCCCTCCTGGCTGGGACGGGGAAGCAAGGATTTCTTTAAGGTTTGAGTGTGTATATGTAGTTTGTGCAGGTGTGTGGGTGGGTGGGTGGGTGTAGCAGAAACAGAGTGTAAGTTTCTGTGTTTGCATATCGTTATGTGTTTTTCAATGTAGATCAAAGGTGAATCTTTGGTCACACCTCTCCCAACTGTGCTAGGGTCGAGGAAGTGTACCGTGCTTGAGTATTGATCGGAGCATTCACACTGATCAAATGAACTAGACTTTGGGGGGGGGGGCAAACATACAGTACTTGGGCATGGAACAGATGCCCAAGTACTTGAGCATGCTGGTCCTGTCTGTATTTATTAACTTTTGGCAGGTACTGCCATTGGTGTTTGAATGGGTGAATGTGGTAAGAAATGTAAAGCGCTTTGGGGCTTACAAAATCCGCTCAAAAGCGCTATATACAGTAAGTCACGTCCATTTACCATTTCATGAACCAAATCTCAATATGTGTCCGTTCTTTCTACTCCCCTACATGGCATTAGGTACAATAACACCTCAGCCATACTTTATGACTCCTGTAGGGACATGCTCTTTTGACTTGCCCATTGGGAGGTCAGAGGTCAGGTTCAGACCCTGGAGCTGCTATAGGGTTTCACTTCTTTACTAAGACATTGTATAAGCTTGAGTTGACTTGTCAGTTTTGCATCATTTAGTTTGAATAATTAACCATCATAATAAAACACAACCAGCATCGGTTTTCTCGTATACTCCGTCAAATAATGTAATATACCAAGAGAGCAGCATGTGCACAATGGTTTGAGCCCCCCCCACTGTGAGGCTGTGGCCTTGCAGCAGTGCTGGAATGCTGTTAGACGTGATAATCACATCCAGACCCAGTCCAGATGCAATCAGGCCAATGCGGGGCCTCAAGATTTGGCCTCTCTTTCTATGACTGTAACCTCCTGTCATAAATCCTGATTTGATTAACAGTGGAGTTGGAGCAGAGTGTCTTTAATGGTTTTATGTCTCAGCGCCCTGAGAAAAAGACAAATTAGGCTCCATACTTTTTCTTCTTAAAAACAAGTCGAACATTCCTGTTTGAGGTGTATACAGTATGTTGTGATTATTAACAAGTAAAATGATAATGGATAGGATTTATATAGTGCTTTTCCAGTCACTTTAAGCGCTTTACAGGGTTCCAGGTTCCATTCATTCACACACAGTCATACAGTGGTTGGTAAGCTACAGTAGCCACAGCTGTAGATTGACGGGAGCAAGGCTGTCATTCAGCGTCATCGGCCCCTCCGACCACCACCTCAAACATACAGCAGTCATACACATTCACACCAGGCATGTTGGGTGAAGTGTCTTGCCCAAGGACACAACAACACAAGTGGCAGGGTGGGGATCGAACCGCCAACCCTTTGATCACTGGCCGACCCGCTCTACCACCTGAGGCCCCAATAAAAATAAAGGCTGTATCAAAAAAGATCTGTTTTGTAAAAAAAACTTTAGACACTAATATGTGGTGGAAATGAAAATTTTTCATTTCCTTTATTTATTCTCGAAAGATCAATTGAGGATGACCCTCTTTTACAATGACGTCGAGAATTACACACAATATACAATGAGTATACACAACAAGCTTACAAAGAGACAACAACAATTAAAACATTCAGATCAATTGAATAAAACAGAACAATAGCCTAATTAAAACAGTTACAATTGGAGTGGGGCTGATTAAAAATAATAACTTTAAATTGGTTAACAGTTATGAGTGTATTTATTTTAATTTGATGTTGTAGGCTGTTCCAGGAGTCAGGGGCACTGTGGCTAAAAGCAGTTTTACCAAGGTCAGACCGGGCGTATGGAACATATAACATGAGCATTTCAGTTGAGCGGGTATGATAAAGCCCATCTGAAATATGCAGCATTGTTGTCAAATAGAGTGGTAGCTTTCCGGTCAGGGCTTTATATATAAAAATATGCCAATGTGCATCACGTTTCTCTTTAAGAGAAGACCACCCAACCTTTTCATATAAAAGACAATGGTGAGTGTCATAAGCATCTCCTGTGATGAACCTTAAGGCAGAGTGAAAAACGGAGTCTAGGAGTAATAAAGATTTCCACTCTGGCTTTATCCAACATCTGGATGTTAAGAGATGCAAATGAGGCTCAATTAGTTAGAAATGCCACATTTGCATATGTATTCAAACGTAAAAAAAATAAATAAAAAAAAGGTTTTAATGTCAAAGTTCCATGTTACTATCTACGAGTGAAGAAAAGTACCACATTCACCAGCAGTGTCTCACCTTGAGTTCAAATTCTCAACAGTCAATGGTTCCATCTTCTTGCCCAGAGAGAATTTGCAGCTTGTTTTTGTTTCACACGATTGTAAATAGAATATTTTGGACTGTTTGTCAGATCAACATGAATGAATTGGACATTTGAACAATAGCGCCGTGGCAGAAGCTGATTAGTGTGTGACCCTTGTGTGGCTGATGGAAAGAGGAGAAGAGGTTTGATTTAATAGAAGACAGGAAGAGTGTGAGGGGTTAAATGCTTCCGGATTGAGATGAGCTCTCTCTCCCATCTGATCCAAACCGCTGTGTGCACTTTAATAAGCACTTTCATTTATGTATTAAAGATGCAAATGTAGCCTTTACAGGGAGATTGATATGCATGGAGGAAACATGTATGTGTGTGTGTGTGTGTGTGTGTGTGTGTGTGTGTGTGTGTATGTGTGTGTGTGTGTGTGTGTGTGTGTGTGTGTGTGTGTGTGTGTGTGTGTGTATGTGTGTGTGTGTGTGTGTTTGTGCATACCACTCTATCAGGGTTTCTCTGTTCATTAGCCCAACAGTGTAATTGTGTTAGCAGTGTTGCTGGCAGGGCGGGAAGAAAATATCTGTGTGTAAAGGTCACATCAGAGGAGAGATGACATACGGATAGATAACACACACACACTCGCACACACACACACACACACACACACACACACACACACACACACACACACACACACACACACACACACACACACACACACACACACACACACATAGCATTTGAAGACATCCTGGTCAACACACACACACACACACTGCTTCGCTCTCAGATGATCTCTGCATACGAGGACAGTTTTGGCTGTGTTTGAGGCTCTTTGGCGGCATCCTTATGCCCCAAGGTATGAATATGTCTTGGTGTGTGTGTAGGTTTTGAGGTGGTGTGTATGTGTAGGTCTGTGTAGGTGTGTAAGTGGTTGATCTGATTAAAGTGGCAAGGTTTAGTGTGGTATTCCTCCTCTGTGGTGTGTGTCTATGTGTGTGTTCAGAGTTAGTTTTCATTACGTCTGTATGGGGGATATTTCTTTTTTATTTTACAGATACAGCCATAGATCCAGCAGATGGGAGAACTGAATGCCTTCAGAGTAGGACTTATGCTCGTGCCAAATCATTCTAGCAGTTAACACACAGACAGGATTAGAAGCATTACTGGCAACGTAACCTACCCTGCGTTCTGAATCGCATACTCTTTCTTTTTTCTATTCTACATACTACATCCAACGATAAAAATAATCTAGTTTGGATGCAGTAGGCATACTATTGGGACATACTTTTACTTATTTATTTCATCATAACATCTTGCCTCTTGCTTTTATGTCGCATCCCCGTTTGTTTTCATATGGAGGCTCTGTCGATGTGACGTCACTTCAGGTTCGCACTGTATTATGGGTCAGAATCGCCCAAATAGGATGCAGTTTTCAACAATAAAAATCTTGGCCGGTTGTAGCAGACATGCGGGTCTTTCTAACCATCCTAAATCTGGCCACAAGAATCGGGAAATCCTAAATCTTTTTTCGACCATACTAAATAGTAGAAAGTATGCGATTCAGAACGCCGGGAGAGAGTACACATACATAAAGCTATCCCGTAAATAACCTCTCTGAGAGAAGTCTCTGATAGGATTGAGGGACAGGTGCTGCTTGGGGATCTCCATGTGAAAATAATTAAAATAGCATTAGGAATTTCCAGCAAGTAATTGACACACAGTACCAGTTAGGATCAGGCTATTTCCTGACTACTTAACATGTGTGGGTGTTATAGTGTGTCTCCTGGTGTCTGTGTTAATACAGCGTGATTGTGACGATAGCTCTTATATTGAGACAATGACAGTATTGACCATGTGCCTGTAGGAATGTTGTCTTCTCTTTTTTGCAGCTTAGGGAGGCGGGTGTCTCAGATTTGTCTAAGGGAGCACTCACACTAGTCCATCTGTACCGTGCCTAAGTCTGTTTGTGTAGCTAAGGTTCAGAAATGAAAAGCACAGTCACTGCTGGAGGATTCATTGTGAGCAATATATTTTAGTCGAGTCTCAGCATGCAAAACTGTGCGTGTTGGCTCATTTAACATGCTCGCTGAGTGGTGCATTAAATACATGATTCATTGAGGTACAACCTAAGGTACCTTTACCTTTTCTTACCTATATGCTGAGATACAATAATGCTGTTTATCATTTTATTGCACATTTGTGCATTTTTAATGAACAGACTGCTAGCCCTGGCCCAGCTGCATTGAGGGAAAGCTACTGTACATCATGTACATATACTGTAAATGAAAGGACTCCATTTCATTTATCCAACTATAGTATATTGGTGAACTGTATCGTCTATTCAACATTCCCCAATTTATTTATCACACATTTCATTCTGTCATATATACTGTACATTCAAAAGCATTTCTCTATACAGCTTTACTAGTTCAGTATCGCCTCTATAATTCAAAATGAACTTATTAACCCTAACCCAGCTCCGGTGGCATTGCCAAAATCAGTGTGTTTGTCCCTTCCCTCCAAACGGTATATGATCAACAAAATGTACTAACAGTCCCAGTTTATTCAGCCGAGTGTTACGGCACTGCAAAATAGCTTTTCTCTGCAGCCCAGAATATAAATGATCACAACCAAGATGGATGGAGATATTCCTCTCACCTCCAGATATGAAACTACAGTAAACACTCAGTTTCCCTATCTATCTCCACACACATCTATCACTAAGAAAAAATCTCTATCTCTCCTTTTTTATCCCTGTGTCATTGTTTCTTTTTACGTACAAACACACCACTTCTGATGCAACAATTTTCCTCTTCCAGGCTTGGAATGAATGGACTGTGTGCACTTTCGTTTTTATTTCCTCTCTCTCTCTCCATCTCTCCATCCATCCTTTCTTGCTCTTTCCCTCTTGTTTTTTTCTCAAACTGCTAAATTGCTGTTCTGCGGTTCGGGAGCCAGCTTCGATTATCTACGCCAAATTCCCTGATAAAAAAAAAGTGTTTCTAGGCCTATTCAAGCACTTAAAACTCCTCTAAATGGCTGTAGCTGCAGGGTCCCCCTCTGTGGATACTACACACACACACGCACGCACGCACGCACACACACACACACACACACACACACACACACACACACACACACACACACACACACACACACACACACACTCCCATGCAGTGAGTTCAACACCCATCATGGGAACGATTGGACTGCAGAGTCATTTCTCTCTTTTAAGGTATGTGTCAGCACATACAAATCTCTCTCACACACTCTCACATTCCTGCAAGCTCCACAGCAGCTGGTTACACGCTGTTAGACAATTATTGAGTGTGTGTGTGTGTGTGTGTGTGTCAATGTGTTGATAGAATTATTTGGTTTGTGTATTTGTATAAAAGGAGACTGTCCTCTTGGGGGAAAAGGACAGCATGTTAACAGCTTGAATGTTTAACTGAAGTGCTTACAGGGAGAAATGTTTTGGAGTGTGGTATTCATCTTTTTCATTTAACTCTAGCCAAGATACCAGATGAACTCATAATGCATTCACATCCGTTGACTTTTCACACATTTTTTGTTATTATGCAGCCTTATAAAATAGTTCTAAATTAATTTCCTCCCTTATCCATCACTAATCACTACCCCATATTGGCAAGGCAAAAACATCAGTCCCTGCGTTCCAAATGGCATACTCTTCCTTCTCTTTCTATTCTACATACTACATCTGATCATAAAAAATAATCCAGTTAGCATGCAGTAGGCACACACTTGGGACACACTTCATCATAACATTGCGCCTTGATCTTGCCTCTTGCTTTTATATCCGTCGCATCCCCGTTTGTTTTCATATGGAGGCTGAAATCTACAAAATCGCCAATATAGGATGCTGTTTTTTTAACACTAAAAATCTTGGCCGGATGTAGTAGACTTTGTTAATTATAACAAAGTGTCATGATCTGTCTGTTCTTGTTTTGTGTTGGTGGTGTCCCTGTGGTTGCGGTTTTATTTATGGTATGTCTGTCTTGTTTCTCCCCATGTCCTGTCAGGTTTCCCTCCTGTGTGATTACTGGCCCAGCGACAAGCAGCGACAAATCTAGCTTTTTTTCTGGTGTTATTGGTGACTTTTTCGCCAAAGCAAGTATCACTTTTAACGCTTCTCAACGAGCAGCGGGAGCCTCCACGGCCCCTTCCCCATCACAGAGCACTGACAGGCGGCCCGGTCCTCGCGCAGCAGCCCCTCCCAGCTGCGGTCAGAGCAGGAGATACACACCTCTCCGCTCGTGTTCCGTTAGCATCCCTATTAGCAGTTGTAGTAGCAGCTTTTCCTCCCTCTTTTACAGTCTACGAGGAGTGCAATTCAAAATGTCATGCAGTGCTTTTTTAAACCATGAGCATGTATGATTACTCCTAGACTTAACATTATCACGTTGGTTGTTTATGCGATTGTCAGGTTCATAACACTAGAACCTCACCTATTCAAATATTACTGTATAAAACCCCTGTCTACAAATATGCAAATTAGGCGACAACGTCATCTGGCGACTTCTAGCGACTTTTTGGACAGCCAATAGCTACTTTCCTTACTGAAGAGTTGGCAACACTGTATTGTTCCTTGTCTGAGCATTGTGGTTTGTTGGTGAGGCCTTGCCTTGCCTTACCTGTGTCTATGTATTCCTTGCCTTTTTGCTTTTTGTATTTTTTGAGGAGAGCAAATGATCCTTTACCTGAAACTGTCTGCATTTGGGTTCTACTTGCCTGCCTGCCGCTGACCCTGACACAAAGACTCTTTTAGATGTGCACTTTAGGATTGTTTGGGCACCTTATTGGGGACCCATGGACATTCTATTGTTTGGCTATAATTCTTAATTCAAAGAAAGTTTGGAAGATCAGGGACTCTTCCTAGAGTTGTCGGCCTGGGAACAAACTGAGCAATGGTGGGTGAAATGGGCCTTGGTAAGAGAGATGACCCACACTGTTGTTTACGCCCTCTGGAGGTCCTGTGTGGAGGTGGACCAGAACACTTCCAGTAGGAAAACTATCAATGCAACACTCCACCAGTCTGGGAGAAAAAAGCACCTGAAAGACTGTGTGATTTTCTGGTCCGTTGAAACCTAGATTGAACTGTTTGGCCCCCATTTTGAAGCTTCATGTCTGGGGGGAAACCTGGCACTCACTACGATCCCAACAAACACAGTGGTGGTGGTGGTATTATATTTTTAGTTCCAGAGACTGGGGACAGAGGTAAAGCTGAAC
>NC_137211.1:30182870-30212870 GCF_949987685.1 Ammodytes marinus | reverse complement strand
ATTTGCACACTCAACAATATATACACTAACAGTCACTCGCTCAGACCTCCACTCCCCTTCCCTTGCCTTGCCTTTACCGCCATGTCCCCCCACCTCAACCCACCTTTCCTAATCCTCCCCATTCTCCTCCTTCTCCTATCCCTGTCCGTGCCCTCAAACTCCAACCCTTCCTCCCTGCTCTCCTTCTCCCCACCGGAAGGAGGTCTCACACATTTGGTGGTCAACAACAAAACGGGCGAGGTCTACCTGGGTGCTGTTAACTGGATCTACAAGCTGTCCGGTAACCTGACCAAGCTACGAAGCCACGTGACTGGCCCGGTCACGGACAACCCCCGCTGTTACCCTCCGCCCGGTGTCCAGTCCTGCCCCCACGAGCTGGTGCAGACCCTGAACGTCAACAAACTCCTGCTACTAGATGCTGCCCACAACCGCTTGATCGCCTGTGGGAGTACCTCCCAGGGAATATGCCAGTTCCTGCGTCTGGATGATTTGTTCAAGCTTGGCGAGCCCCACCATCGTAAAGAGCACTATCTATCCAGTGTGGCTGAGGCGGGCACCATGTCGGGGGTAGTGATCTCCCCGGATCTGTTCGGTGGAGGGGGGAAACTCTTTGTGGGCACTCCCATTGAAGGGAAATCAGAGTACTTCCCCACGCTGTCCAGCCGCAAGCTTATGTCCAACGAGGAGAACGCCGACATGTTCAGCTTTGTGTACCAGGACGAGTTTGTCTCCTCGCAGCTCAAGATTCCCTCGGACACACTTTCCAAGTTCCCGGCGTTTGACATCTACTACATCTACGGCTTCAACAGCGAGCAGTTTGTCTACTATCTGACCTTACAGCTAGACACCCAGCTCACCTCGCCGGACGCGAGCAGCGAACAGTTCTACACCTCTAAAATCGTCCGCCTGTGCGTGGACGATCCTAAGTTCTACTCCTATGTGGAGTTCCCCATCGGCTGCACCAAGGACGGAGTGGAGTATCGCATGGTGCAGGATTCTTATTTGGCTCGGCCAGGGAGCCGTTTGGCACGTTCCCTTGGGATTCCCGAGCACGAGGAGGTGCTGTTTAGTGTGTTCGCCCAGGGTCAGAAGAACAGAGCCAAGCCGCCCAAGGAGACAGCTTTGTGTCTGTTCACCATGAGGCGGATAAAGGAGAAGATTAAAGAGAGGATTCAGTCGTGCTACAGGGGAGAAGGGAAGCTCTCCCTGCCATGGCTGCTCAACAAGGAGCTGGCCTGCATCAACTCGGTGAGTGACAGTGGTATTGTTGTCATATGATTGTGTTGAAAACTTTTAGGTTTGTGTTGGTGTGCGAAAATATAAGAAGAATTAGGCTCAGCTGGACAGTTTGTCTTAACCTTGAACCTAGCCAAAGTCATTAAAGTGGTCATGAGTTTTAGGGTGTGTTCAAATGAAGCATGTATGAAAAGCTTCTGTCCAGTTCTGGTCCGTTTATGAACATGTAGCTGTTCCTTTGTTTACATAGGTGAGACATTTGCTAAATGCTTTCAATGTGTGCACTGTGAGGCCTGAACATGCAGATAACTGTTTTGTTATTAGAGAACTGCCATTCCATTTTTTAGAATTAAAAGTCAAAGCCGAATTACAGTTTATGGGCATCCTTAGGGCAATGTTGAGGGTGATTTTTTCTTTAAAGGGATTACATTTTGCCCCCAAAATATCCATCCTGCCACAACGGCAGGGCACCAAAGATTCAAGCTGCCTGGGCATTTATTTGATTTTACATTGTTAAGTTGCAAAATGGAAAATAATGAATCCCAACAAGATCCTAAATTCAACAAATATATATAATAATATATAATGATTATTAGTGCTGTCAGTTAAACGCGTTATTAACGGCGTTAACGCAAACCCATTTTAACGGCGTCAATTTTTTTATCGTGCGATTAACGCTCGTCATGGCCTAGCAAATGTTGTGGTTTTTTCACAAGCTGCATCAACTAGTAATGTTAGAACAACTGAAACACCACAAACTATTCATATGGCTCACAGTTAAATTACTGTTAATTCAAACGGAACATGTCCTACAGCGTAATTTCACATTAAAATCATTTAACTGGCAAAACGGCTAAACGTCCAGTCAATTCTGACTTTTATTTTGAAGCAGAAACCGGAACCTAGCACTTCCTAGCTCAGCTGCGCGACCTTTACTAATGGCTTCTTCCGTGTGTGAGTCTGGGAGTTTGCGGAAAAAGAACAGAAAAGAAAGCCTGTCATTTGCAGAAGTCTTACTTATAACCCTGCGCCCCCACCAAAACCTCCATGAATGTTAGTGGCAGCCGGCAGTCATTCATTTTCACTTTAGTTTTCGCTACGAAGGGCGACTTGAGCCTCGGCCGCAGCAGCACCATAGCAACCACCCCTCATACACAAGCATATAGTGTGTCCACTCCACACAGTCTGAAATAAGCCGTGGATGAAAGACTCCCAAAACATGTAGGCCTACCAGTTTAATTCAGCCTGAATACTAATTTGTTTTATATAGCCTATGTTGTTTTATGGTTTGGTTTTTAAATAAAAAAAGAAGGTCCAATTATGTTTGTCTATGCTGTTTTGGGGGGGGGGGGAGATCTACATTGTGGGCAATTTGCACTGAATTGGAAATTATGATATTATAGAAGAAATACACTGAATTACAAGGGTGTAGAGAATGGGTGTGATGAGAGCATTAAAATTAGAAAAAATAATGGGACAAAAATAAATCAAGGGACATTTAGGCTAGATTAATCGTGATTAATCGCGAGTTAACTATGACATTAATGCGATTAATCGCGATTAAATATTTTAATCGTTTGACAGCACTAATTTTCCATTCTGGTTTGGACCAGGGGAAAAAAAGCATGTAGTTATTTCCTGGTGAGTTCTCTGCTGTGTTCAGATTGTCACATTCGACAGGTGGGCATTTTCTTAGCCTTGACATTAGCAAAAACAACAGGATTAAGAGACCTAAAACCCCATGTTTCTCTCCTAAGTATTCATCTATTAACGTAATGTGGAGAGCATATTTTAATGGGACTGCTCATTTTATTCTGGACAGCTGTATCTGAGATCCTGTCAATTTCTTTGGAATAATACAGACTGTTCCACAGGTTGTGGGTGGTTTCTCTTTCCTTTTCCCTGTTGATGAGATGGCCTAAGGGTGCCTGGGAGACGCGCGTGTGTGTGTGTGTGTGTGTGTGTGTGTGTGTGTGTGTGTGTGTGTGTGTGTGTGTGTGTGTGTGTGTGTGTGTGTGTGTGTGTGTGTGTGTGTGTGTGTGTGTGTGTGTGTGTGTGTGTGTGTGTGTGTGTGTGTGTGTGTGTGTGTGTGTGTGTGTGTGTGTGTGTGTGTGTGTGTCACCCTCATGTCACAAACACACGGCCCTGTATCCTGATGAATAATTCACCTGGCCTCACCTCCTGTTATTCAGTCGCTGCTCCATAACAAGCTGCCATAAATCTCTAGCCTGCTCTCCCACCTCTCTGTGTCCATCTCCCCCTTTCTTTCTCCCTGCTACACCCCACCTTATCTTTCATGTCTTTCAGTCTAAGCCCATCATTTGAGCAAGTGTTTCATTTTGCTACCACCCCCTCCCCCCATTCTCCTTCTGCTTGGTGCTTTCATCCTCATTTGACTTGCTCTGCTTCTACATACAGCCCCGGAAAAAAATGAAGAGACCAGTCTGGATTTTTCTTCAATCTTCATCTCTACATTACTTATTGAAAATGCTCTTAATGACAATATTTCTATCGTGAATTTGGTAGAAATGTTGTCAGTAGTTTCAAGAATAAAACCAAAATGTTCATTCTACTCAAACATATGCCTACAAATAGTAAAACGAGAGACACTGAACATTTGGAGTGGTCTCTACATTTTTTCCAGAGCTGTGTTTCTACCCTCTCACAACTTCCGCTCCCTGACCCATTTTCTTTGTCTTCTAACCTTTAAAATTCTGACTTTTATATGATAATTTGCTCCTCTTCAGTTTTGTTTCCTGTCCCCCCCCCCCACCCCCCTCTTCCCCTTCCCCACCCTCTCTCAAGCCTTTGCTCTCTCACCATCCCATCCCTGCCCTCTCCTTGACTTTTCCATGGAGGGGATGGAGGTATAGAGTGACTTAGTGTGTAAAGCCAGCGGCCTGGATGTGCTCTGAAAACACAATGTGGGAAGGGAACAGATGATGCAGTGAAAGAGGGGAGCAAAGTGATGGCTAGTAAAAAGACAGTGGGAGTTGTTGAAATTTATGGCAGGAGCGGGGAAGGATTTTGGAAAGGAAGGCTATATAGGATGTGGATAGAGGGCAGGGTTAAAGAAGAAAGGTAGAGTAAGGGTTAGGTTGGTTTGAAAGAGTGGAAAAGCAGGGTGATGTGAAATGATTGGGATGAGTGATGGACAGAAGTGTTGACGGAGGGTTAGACATTCTAGTAAGCGTGGCTTTAGGGATGGAGGTGGATGTCAGTTGGTTTAGAATGAGCTAGCAGGTTAATGATCGTGCTTGTTATGGCCATATGGAAACTTTATAGCCAACCAGGGACTCTTCCAGGCTGCAACCTTTGATGGTATTGCCACCAACATGTTTCAGCATCCTTTGGTCCAGGCCCTTCCCACTTATGTTGCAGTGCTAAATGTACGATACTATGTTAAACTAAAATAATAAATAATCTTTTTACTCTATTCTACATTATTTTTGTATTTCCTAAATTCCTTTTTAAAAAGTGTGACGGCTGGGGTGCTCTGGTGGCGTAGTGGATAGAGCGCGTACCATATTGGCTCCGACCTTCGTTGCAGTGGTCGCGGGTTCGAATCCGACCCGTGGACCTTTACTGCAGGTCATCCCCCCTCTCTCTCTGTCTCCCCATTTCAACTCTGTACTATCAATTAAAGCTTGAAAATACCAAAGAAAAAAAAAAAAAAAGTGTCACGGCTCGTGCAAAGATAGTGCCAACATGACATCTCTCTCAAAGGCCCTTCCCTGTGCTGTGTAAGCGCCATGCGGCCTTGTAGTTTTACTGTATATGCATATATTATGCTAATGTTCCTTCAGTTACATGATTGTCCTTTATGGCCATCTGTGGTTCCGTGTGCGATCGATCAAGGTCGTGTCAGTTGGGGGCTCACTGTGGGACGTTGCTGTGATGAATCTATCATCCCCCTGTACAGGCATGTTGACTGTTTGCTGATGATAGTGCAGACAGCTCGGTGTGTGTCGCGTGGACACTTTCATAGCAGCTCATTTCAACAGACAAGGTCAGGTCACTCAAGTCAACACTCGGGGCATACTGTACCTTCTATACCTGAACGCTATCAATCAACGTACAATGCACACTATGCGACATTTTCATGAAAATAGAAAGTCACATAGAAATAATCCTCTCTCAATGATCACTTCTGCCCCAATAGAATAGGTGATCTTGTGTGTATGTGCACAGTCCCCCAGACTGTGTTTTACATAGGTAATATTTGATGGTTGTGCTTTGTTAACACAAGATTCAGACTAGCTCCACCCCAGCTCCTCGCCGCTACGTTGCTACTTTTTTAAAACTCCTTCCTATCTCAAACAGTTTGGATAGCAAAGCAACACTTCGGTCTGTGTGTTTGTGAGTATGGGTGAGCATGTTTTGTCCCACATCATGGTGGGTGTGTCTCCATATGCAGGTCTGTCTCGCTGTGTGTCTCTCTGTCCACTCACGGCTGGCCCTCTGGGGGGTAAAGTGAGAGGTGGTGGGTGACCTTCGCTGGCTGTGGCTGCCATCCAGCTCCACAGCTCTGTAGGCAGGCCGGCCCAGCACAGCTACAGCCTCAGCATGACTAATGAAACCTAGTCAGACGGTGGGAGGGAGATACTATCCCCTGTGTGTGTGTGTGTGTGTGTGTGTGTGTGTGTGTGTGTGTGTGTGTGTGTGTGTGTGTGTGTGTGTGCGTGTGTGTGTGTGTTTAGGACTTTATCTCCCATTTTGCTGCATCTTTTCCTTTCTCTATTGTTTTCTGAGTGCTCATTAAGGTGTGTGTGTGTGTGTGTGTGTGTGCCCACCTCTTATCCCCGTCTCCAAAGAGGGGACAAAACAATAGTGAAAACAAACAGAGGAAAATGGGTTGGTGATTATAAGACTCTGTGTGTGTGTGTGTGTGTGTGTGTTAACGAGTCCACATTGTCTATACAACCACAAGGCGGGCGTCAGATGGAAATTTGCCTGCTATAAAGAAGAGAAAGAATACTTTCTTCTATTGTAATTGCCCTCTCTTTCTCTCCTATATTTTTCTCTCAGCATAATAGTGTTTATTAATATTTATCAGTGTTGATCACTGCTGGCCAGGATTAAAGTCTATTTATGTGGCATTTTGTATTCTGTCTCGCATCCAGGCGGCTGGTGAGTGTGTGTGTGTGTGTGTGTGTGTGTGTGTGTATTCCTTATCTCTCTATTGTATCAGTCTCATTAGCGTTAGCTTGGGCCTCAGTGGATGGATCACCCACAATGCATCAGGCTATGGGCCTATGCTGGGGAATATCTAGGCTTCTAATGGGCCGGGGCTTACATCATTCTCACTAGCGTTTTATATATTTTTTATTGCAATGTTATCTGTCCATGAGATGATTATACTTACCAAGACCTATATCACCTCGTATCTTAGCTGGTAGAAGCTAATAGGGATATTCAATGGGACATTTCCCATAATAGCTACAATACTGAACGGTATGTCTTTGCAAAAAAGAAAAAGAAGCCTTTTGGTTATGGGTATTTTTATAGTG
Organism: Ammodytes marinus; assembly: GCF_949987685.1. Taxonomy (NCBI): domain Eukaryota; kingdom Metazoa; phylum Chordata; class Actinopteri; order Uranoscopiformes; family Ammodytidae; genus Ammodytes; species Ammodytes marinus. The sequence goes on along the minus strand of NC_137211.1, from coordinate 30,206,124 downwards.
CAGCACAATAGGCAGGGCTACTTTATGTCAGGCATTTAGGATACTGGAAGTCAAAGTCCTGTTCATTTTTCGGCAAAGACTATGTTCTGTGACTCGCAGCTTGGAGCGTTTCCATTTGGCCTGGGTGAGCATGAAACTGTCATAGTTGAATCATCAGTTTCGCAGGATGAGCAACCCTGTTAGTGAATTGTGGTTTGTTTTTATAAAAAATGTCAAAGGCACAAGTCTGTGTACATATAAAACACATCAGGAGATAAGTATTCCAAAACACCAAAGGAGCATTTTCTCCTGACAAGTCCTATACAATAAAAGATTAACCTCCTAGCAACTAACACGCATCTTTTAGTGGCAGATTTGAGCCAGATATTGACATTATTTCTTGAAAACAGATGGTGTGCTATTTTTGGGCCACAGGTAGAATCTACCAGGCCTGTTTTTTTTAAAGAACTCTGTGTCATAAAACTTTTTGGGTGGGAGGCTCAGTGACTTGTAAAGATGATAAATACATGTAGCAGTGAGGGTGAACTGCTGTCAGATGCTGTCTCAAATACAGGCCAGTAAAGGGGGGGGGGGGGGGGGGGGGTTTATGATGAGATGCTGTTTCCCCCTTCTGTCTGTTTTTGGGAGACATTTTGATGTATGACACAGCAGAATATTACACGCACCTTGAGCATTGTAATGTGCTCACAGCTGTTCCATTTCCCCATATGTTTCTGTCTTGTTGATGTTAACCGCCTCAGACTGTACCACGTGGCACTAGGGCTGTATACCATGCTGGCTTAATGTGGAACACAATGTTTTATCCCCGAGATTTATATCAGGATTCTCTCATACAATTCATCGTTTTTTTTGACACCCTAAACATAACATTTAAGGTAGCTAGCCTTCAACTTAAAAGTTTCTTTTAAAATACAACAATAACCATTTTCCTCTCTTATTTTAACACTTAAATTCTAAACATAAAGACATAGAATGCACACACACAGACACAAACATATACACACACGCACACACACACACACACACACACACACACACACACACACACACACACACACACACACACACACACACACACACACCGGAAACACATAGTTAACGGCTAATATTGAAAATTCTATTTACAGTCGCAGAATTGGTCATTACAAAGAGATATATGTACATTTCGTGAGCCAGCCAAAAAACAAAATCCCTGCAACTCTTTAATTGTGCACAAAATGTTATTTGAATTTCCATTTAGTGTCATTGCATAGTAAATGTGTATAGTTGGAGCTGTGCGGCCGTATTCCTACCACTTTCACCAATCAGCAGATTCACAGTATACAGTATATACAGACAGGCTCCCTTATATGGGCGAATCAATCCCTGTTATGGTCTGTAATAATTGGTTTAGAGCTGTCAGAGAGGGGTTTAGAATTCAGATTACACAGATTGAAGTGTGCAGTGCTCAGATGGACAGTGTGGTGGAAGGAGCAGCTCCTGGCCTGTGTCACATAGGAAGAGGGTTTAGAATAGAATAGAATAGAATAGAATAGCCTTTATTGTCATTGTATGTTGTACAATGAAATTTGAGTGCCACTCCTCTGGTGCAATCAGCATGCAATATAAATATAAATAAACATTTTAGAACAGAAGATAAGGAAATATTGTTAAGCTATATACAAAAAAGAGACTATATTTATATATCTATCCTATTTAAATTGTAACTATATAAAGAAAGAAACTATATATATATCTATAACTATAAAACTATAACTATATAACTATTGAAAAAGAAACTATGTATATATCTATAACTGCATAAATAACAGAATCTGCAGCAAACCTATGTAAGCAAACAAATAAATAAATAACAAAAATGGCAGGTCAACCAGGGAGAAAATGTTATTGGTATTGCACTTAAATGATTGTGAAATATTCACAGTATAGCAGTTTGTATGATCAATATGATTGAAAATGTTTACAGTATGCGGCAGTTGTATAATCAATATGATCAGTATGTGTCCCAGTGTGCAGGTAGTCCTATTTTTGTTTCATCATGTTATTTGTCTCTGTGATGGCTCTGGGGAAGAAGCTGTCCCTGAGCCTGCTTGTCCTGGCTCTATGTGACCTGTACCGCCTGCCGGAGGGTAACATGTCAAACAGGTGGTTAGCGGGGTGGGAGGAGTCTTTGATGATGTTTCCAGCTCTGCTGCGGTAGCGAGAGCTGGCAATAGTCTCCAGGCTAGGCAGAGTGCAGCCGGTGATCTTCTGGGCTGTGTTGATGACCCTCTGCAGCGCTCTCCTGTCTGCTGCAGAGCACCCTGCAAACCACGCTGTGATGCAGTAGGTCAGGATGCTCTCTATGGTGGTGCTGTAGAAGGTCACCAGCAGCCTCTCCTCCAGGTTGTTCCTCCTGAGCACTCTCAGGAAATGGAGACGCTGCTGAGCCTTCTTCACCACCGCCGTGGTGTTGACAGTCCAGGAGAATTCATCGGAGATCTGCACGCCCAGGAACCTGATGGAGTGGACTCTTTCCACTAAGTCCCCATTAATGTGCAGTGGGGTCGGGACCGCTCTGCCCTTTCTGAAGTCCAGAATAATTTCCTTTGTTTTGGTGGTGTTCAGTTTGAGGTTGTTGACTGAACACCATGCTGTCAGTCTGTTGACCTCATCTCTGTAGTCAGACTCGTCGCCAGCTGATATGAGCCCGACTACGGTGGTATCATCCGCGAACTTTATGATGCTATTTGAGAGATGGGTCGGAGAGCAGTCGTGAGTGTAGAGAGTGAAGAGGAGGGGACTCAGCACGCATCCTTGTGGGGAGCCGGTGCTGAGTGTGATGGTGCTGGATAGGTGTGGGCCGAGTCTGACAGACTGTGGACGATCAGATAGGAAGTCCTTAATCCAAAGGCAGATGGGTTCGGAGAGGCCCAGGTGTGAGAGCTTCTGGACCAGGATCTCCGGCAGGATGTAGTTGAAGGCTGAGCTGAAATCCAGGAAGAGCATTCTGACATAGCTCTCCCGGTGCTCCAGGTGACTCAGCGCGGTGTGGAGCGCTATGGTAATGGCGTCCTCCGTGGATCGGTTTGCCCTGTAAGCAAACTGGTGTGGGTCCAGTGTGGGAGGCAGACAGGCCCTGATGTGCTGTGAGACCAGTCTCTCAAAGCACTTCATGACTACAGGCGTGAGTGCAACAGGTCTGTAGTCGTTGAGGTTGTCCGCTGCTGTCTTCTTGGGAACGGGTATTAGTGTTGATGTTTTGAGGCAGGGTGGGATGATGGCCTGCTCCAGGGATAGGTTGAATATGGTTGTGAAGACTCCAGTCAGTTGGTCGGCGCAAGCTTTGAGTACCTTTCCAGGTACTCCATCGGGACCGGCCGCCTTCCTGGGGTTCACTGTCCTCAGCACATGTCTCACTTCGTGCTCCTGAAGTGTCAACATTGTGCCAGTACTGGGGGTGGGTGGGAGTGCTGTGGCTGCTGAGGACCTGTCTGTCTCAAAGCGGGCGAAGAAGCTGTTGAGTTCCTCTGCCAGCGAGGCGTCGGTCCTAGCAGTCACCTGGTTGCTGCTTCTGTAGTTGGTGATGTGATTTATTCCCTGCCACATTCTTCTGGGATCATTCACAGCAAAGTGGTCCTCTATTTTCCTCTTGTAGGCCACCTTGGCCTCCCTGATACCTCTTTTCAGGTCTGACCTGGCCGTGCTGTACAGGGCCCTGTCCCCTGACTTGAAGGCAGCATTTCGGCTTTTTAAGAGGGACTGCACTTTGCTGTTCATCCAGGGTTTTTGGTTTGGAAAAACCCTGACCCGTTTGTTGACGGTGACGTTGTCAACACAGTTCTTAATGTAGCAGAGTACAGTGTCTGTGTACTCCTGGAGGTTGTGGCTTGAGAATAAGTCCCATAGAGTGGTGGAGAAGCAGTCCTGTAGCTGAGAGAGGGCTCCCTCTGGCCAAATCTGTACAGTCTTTGTTTGAGGCTTTGTCTTCCTCAGCAGGGGGGTGTAGGTGGGGGTGAGGGACATGCAGAGGTGGTCAGATCCAGCCAGGTGGGGGAGGGGAGTAGCTTTGTACGCATGTTTAATGTTGGAGTAAACATGGTCCAAGGTGCTATCTCCTCTGGTGGCAAACTTCACATACTGGACGAATTTGGGCAGCACAGTCTTTAGGCACGCTTTGTTGAAGTCACCAGCAACGACAAAAACTCCATCAGGGTGTGCGAGCAGCTGTTTGTTGATGGTATCAAGCAGAAGGCTGAGGGCTGAGCTAACGTTAGCATCCGGAGGGATGTAAACAGCTACCACAATGACCACAGTGAACTCCCTCGGGAGATAATAAGGTCTGCACGAGACTGCCAGAACCTCTATGTCAGGAGAACAGTATGTTTCAATGATCCTGCTGCAGCCACACCACTCGTTATGTACGTAGATACACAGCCCCCCTCCTCTGCTCTTACCCGAGTTTTCGTTTCTGTCTTGCCGATGTAGCGTGCGGCCCGCTAACTGGACTGTAGCGTCTGGAATCAGCGGGTGAAGCCACGTCTCCGTGATGAAAATAACACTACAGTTTCGTACAAAGTTCGTCGTGGCTGTCTGTAGTTCCAACTCGTCCATTTTGTGGGTTAATGATCTGGCGTTTGAGAGGAAAAGGCTCGGTAATGCTGGCCTGTGTGGTTGTTTACGTAGCTTAGCATCCGAGCCCGACCGGCATCCCCGCTTCTGTTTCCTCTCCCTACGCCGCCTCCTTCGCTTGCTAGGCGGGTTGACCATCCATGGAGATCCGGGCGGTCTCGGCAGATGTGTAGATGTGATGTTTGCCTATACATGGAGCAGGTGTTTCACTGGACCAACACACAGCAGAGAACAGTCAAATCATCTGCACTCAATCTGGAATATACAGCAAAGCTTATGGAGCATTAGCAGATGGAGAACCTGTTTTATGCTTATTTCATTTATTTTAACCACTGAAGATGAGAACACATATACAGTAGCATACACTGATGCTTAATTCAGAAGTTCAGGATTCCACTGCAAATGTACAGAGATCAAGAGTCCTATTCACAGAAGGCCCAATGTTCAGCGTGTGCAATCTGCTGCTGCCAACAAATGTCTTCTGTGCCAGAGAAGCGTATAAAGCCAGACTGGAGCTTTTACCTTGTGGAATTAGCTGATCTGATGAGTGAGACTGGTCTGGGGCCTGTCTCTCTGACACATTAACCTACATGGCCCCACTGACAGCAGAGCCAGCCCTGTCTCTCTCTCTCTCTCCTCCCGCTGCGCTCTGTCTTTGTGGGATTTCCTACACTCTCCCTGCGTTCCGAATCGCATACTCTTTCTTTTTTTCTATTCTACATACTACATCTGACCATAAAAATAATCTAGTTAGGATGCAGTATGCTACAATTGGGACATACTTTTACTTATTTATTTCATCATAACATCGCGCCTTGATCTTGCCTCTTGCTTTTATATCCGTCACATCCCCGTTTGTTTTCATATGGAGGCTCCGTCGATGTGGCGTCACTTCACGTTCGCACTGGATTATGGGTCAGAATCGCCCAAATAGGATGCTGTTTTCAACACTAAAAATCATGGCCGGATGTAGTAGACATCCGGGTACTTCTAACCATCCTAAATCTGGCCACAAGAATCGGGACATCCTAAATCTTTTTTCTACCACACTAAATAGTAGAAAGTATGCGATTCGGAACGCAGGGTCTGTGTGTTTTGTTTGTTTGGAATGAAAAAAAACATTCCCAACCGGGTTCCATGTCTTTACAAAACATAGACCCTGGATTCCAATCCACATACTTCCATACTATTTCGTATGCCAGAAAAATATTGAGGATGTCCCAATACATACATGTCAAATACAGTATGCCGCAAAATACCCGGATGCACTAAGACATCCAATTGTATTTTGCAGTATGTAAACCAGCATGTTCAGCTATATGTAGTACAGTAAAAAGAAAACGTATGTTATTTGGAACCCAGGGATTTCTAATGTGCTCCACCAGCATTGTGCTGTAAAACAATACAGACGTCCAGTCATGATTGAGCCTCCTCCTTTAAATCCTTCAATTAAACCAATTATCCCCAAAGTGTTTCAAGGTGTTTTAAAGTATATGGAGTGTGACAAATGCTGGGGCTGATGAGGCTGAGAACAGCATTCACCAACCTCCTGTGTGGAATGATGGAGGAACAATGGGATCCTTGCATGAACCAGCTGAGTATAGAGGTTAGGGGTTTAGGGGTTGGAAAGTTAGAAATTGTTTGGGACAGGTCTTTTGGGGCTTTTCCAATACAAAGGTTGCGTTCCGAATCTCCTCCTCTTTCTTGTTTCTATTCTACATACTACATCCGACGATAAAAAGAATCTAGTTAGGATGCAGTAGGCATACTATTGGGACATACTTTTACTCTCTTATTTCATCATAACATTGCGCCTTGATCTTGCCTCTTGCTTTTATATCCGTCGCATCCCCGTTTGTTTTCATATGGAGGCTTCGTCGATGTGACGTCACTTCACGTGCGCACTGGATTGTGAGTCAGAATCGCCCAAATAGGATGCACTTTTCAACACTAACAATCTTGGCCGCATGAAGTATGAAATCCAGGTACTTCCAACCATCCTAAATCTGGCCACAAGAATCGGGACATCCTAAATCTTTTTTCTACATACTATATAGTAGAAAGTATGCGATTCGGAACGCAACCATAGTACCGGTTCTATTCTACTCAACTTTGGTACTGGGTACTTTTCTGGGAGTGGTTTTCCATTTCAAAAAAAAAAAAATATTGCAATATGCATTGTATGCATCGGTTAAGGCTGATATGGCATGGATATTGAGATGCTCGTTGAAGACAATCTGACAGAGTAATGATTTTATTTAAATGTTTTATTTTTTGCAGTGCTTCTTAATAAGCAATGATATAATATTACCTCCGCTGTTTTGATGTAACAGTCCTCAAAGGAGAACGCTTTGTCTGGCAAAATAAGCCCTTTGGGGAACTTCATTATCCAACAACAGACCCGCGGGAATACTCCTCTGAAGAAAAACACAGTGTTTACAATCACGCTTTGCTTGTTTCCTCAAGCGATTAAAGACATTGTGTTCAACTCAGCCTTTTACATTTAGCTTGTAATCCATGTTGAATCTAAACAGAGCTGTTACCCTTGTTTTTCTACTGGAAAGAAATGTATTAATGTGTCATTCATTTTGAGGACAATATTGTAGATTTTATTTGACATGGACATGACAATATCATTGGACGAACCAGATGCATTGTTTTCAGTGTATTAGCATAAATGCTAGTTTTCAACACCTGTCCAATACACCTCATGCTAACATCAAGATCCAGCATTCGATATCCAAGCTACTTGATTTCCCACTTTAATATTGTTACAAGGGAAGTTGAGACACATGTTTTATTTTGTAACATTATCCTGTTATGATAGTTATTAAACCAATTGGAGTCAAATACGGTGACCACTGTGTGTGACAGCGTGCACATGATGAGTGTGTGTGACATGCAGATGCTTGTAGTGCTGTTGCCATTAGAACCCACTGTACTGCCAGATGCCTGCACAAAGTCCACACTGTGTGTGTGTGTGTGAATGCATGTGTGTGTGTGTGTGTTCAAGCAGGTCAAAGCTCCAAATGTCCCAGTTAGGCACCTTTTTCCTTGTGACACACACACGCACGCACACACACACACACACACACACACACACACACACACATGCCCACCCACTCCCCTGGCCTACATCCAGGTATTTGTTGTGACTTGGCGTTAGAAGCGGAGAACAGCTCTGGTTGGCCTTTAGTTTCCCCCCAAGTGAGTCAATATCTGCTCCCTAATTGGTTGTTAATGAGCGAGTGTGTGTGTGTGTTCATGTTTGTTTGTTAGGGCATCTCGAAAAGAGCGAAAGTGTGTGTGTGTGTGTGTTTTGTGTTTGTGTGGGAGACCTTTCTTGACTCCTTCCTCCCAAGTTTGGCAGTTCCATTCTCGTCAATTTCTTTATTGTAAAAGCCCCCCCCCTCTTCCCCCCCCCACACACACACACACACACTAGACCTCACCTAATTAAACAAATGTTCCCCCTCTGCAAGTCCTGTTGTTCATTGCATCAGCCAGTGTGTCTCTGTAGGACAACTTTCACTTCAACATTATCTTCCTCATATGGGAGTAAGGCACTTAAATATGTTTGACACGCGCGCACACACACACACACACACACACACACACACACACACACACACACACACACACACACACACACACACACACACACACACACACACACACACACACACACACACACACACACACACCCCCCCCCCCCCCCACACACACACACACACACACACACACACAGGAAAACAAGTATGCACACTCCTGCTCATTCTCTGTGGGATTGGAGCAATGTGTTTATGCCAGTGCTGGATGAGGAGAGGCTCGAGACATTTGGCTCTCTGGAGGGTGTGATGACAACATCTCTCTCTCTCTCTCTCTCTCTCTCTCTCTCTCTCTCTCTCTCTCTCTCTGTGTCTCTCTCTCTCTCTGTCTCTGTCTCTCTGTCTCTCTGTCTCTCTCTCTCTCTCTCTCTCTCTCTCTCTCTCTCTCTCTCTCTGTTTAGCTCAATCACTGCCTCAATCTCTGCTTTTATCCCTCTGTAATGCGATTCTAAAGCACACTTTCACATGTCTGCAAGTAAATGAAGATTTGAAAAAGAAAGAATGATGGCAATTTAGGTTAGATTAGACAAGGGGTTGATTCTTTTATTCCCAATGAACTACGCTGATGGAGAGAGACACTCATACACACACTGTTACACACCAACAGTACTGGAAAATATTGGGACCAAATCAACTCTGTCATTAAACTATAATAACTTCAGTGCACATTGCAATGTGTATTTGAAATGGGAAACTATACTTGAAGGAACACCCATCATTGTGATCGTAACACTCTCCAAGTAAAGCATCTATCAGCAAGGTCAGAAAGGAAAGCACACGCACATAGAAGGTCAATGAAAGTGGGTTTCTACAGTGTGTGTGTGTGTGTGTGTGTGTGTGTGCGTGTGTGTGCGCGCTTGTGTGTCTGTGTTTCTGTGTACATGCGTGCGTGTGTGTGACTGGATGTGTGTTTGTTTGCAGGGATGCGTGTGTGTGTGCATGCAAGGATGTGTGTGAGTGTGCGTGTGTTTGTGTGTGTGGTAATGTTGCTAACTCGTTGTTCCCAATGCTACTTCTTGTGAAACCACAGTATGGTCCCGAACTGCTTGTAATCGTGCATGGTTAATGGGCAATTCAAAGAGCTCAACTCCAAATCTCTGTGTAGGTCTCTCTCTCTCTCTCTCCCTCACTCACTCTCTCTCTCTCTTCCCCCTCTCTATCTCCCTCTCTCTCTCCCTCCCTCTCTCTTCCCCCCTCTCTCTCCCTCTCTCTCCCTCTCTCTCTTCCCCCCCTCTCTCTCCCTCTCTCTTCCCCCCCTCTCTCTCCCTCTCTCTCTTCCCCCCTCTCTCTCTCTCTCCCCCCCTCTCTCTCGCTCCCTGGGTTGAGGCTCATTAGTGGAACATGAACGCTGTTGACCCTTAGCCCTCCCCTATGTCCCTGCTCCCTATCTAGCCTCTTTTTTCCTTTCTTTTTCTCTCTCTCCTTTCTCATCATCGCACTTGCCCCGTGCTTTCCCTCATCACCCCATCATCATTCACCCAGCAAGAGTTTGGCATTACTCTGTGTGTGTGTGTGTGTGTGTGTGTGTGTGTGTGTGTGTGTGTGTGTGTGTGTGTGTTGCCAGGGGCCAGGTCTTCACCAAGGACAACACAGGGGACTCTGTCCTTGTCTAACCCCCTGGAAATAGAACAAAGATGTGAGTGTGTGTGTGTGTGTGTGTGTGTGTGTGTGTGTGTGTGTGTGTGTGTGTGTGTGTGTGTGTGTGTATGTGTTAATGCTATGTACAATGTCCTGCATATGAGGTATAGCTAGTAATAATAATATGGTGGTCAGAGGTCCAGTAGGCCGACAGGGAGCAGCTCTGTAGAGCTTGTAAACGTGCTAATAAAGGACTGCATGTCCTTATGTTAGGGACTCATGAAGGAGTTTTACAATGACTCACACCCAACACTATAACCATCCAGGGTTCAATTCAGTCCTAATATTAATATAAACTAAAGGAATAGTTCAACATTTTAGATTGTTAACTGTGCGTGAATTTTTTTGTATAGAAATGTGCAAAGGTTACTCAGGTTAGCTTAGCTCTAACAAGGAGAGCAGGTCAAAAGTTCACTTTTTCAGCATCACTAATCGCTCCTGTGTGCTTGTTGAGATGTTTATTTACCACGTTATGTTGCGCTCTATATTTTACTTTTTTGTATGTTATTTTTGGTATAAAATACATTCGAGGAAAGAAACATGTTGAACTATTCCTTTAAGAATGTTTGAAAATACAATCAATATGACCTATATTTATAAAAGAAAATATACTGATCTTTTATTGACATTTTCCGTTCCTGTTTATTGGTGGCTGAATAAAGCCTTTAGCCTCTCCTGAATGACGGAGTAGGCTCACTGTAGGAGTTGCATGTCTAGCAGGCAGCAGCTAGCAGATGTCAGGTCTGTGTGAGGCCACACATGTCTGCAGTGAGAACACATGGACTGAACGCTCCACTGTGCCCCAATCTGAGCTGTTGACTCTACGCTAATGATGCGAGTCAAGCTAAACATAACAAAAGATTAGCGTTACCCAGCATGCCCTGCAACAGTGCTGGGAAGATGGTGATCTCACTTCTGTCACCAAATACTGGGAAACGTTAGATCACTTCAAAAGAATTAGGTTATTATTTATCAAATTTATTTTGGAATATGCTTTCCTTTTTTTTATTAATTTGAAAAAAGTTTGTTTTGTATTAGTCTGAAATAAACTGATTGATTAATTAAATCAATTGCGTAAAAACTCGGCTAACGCGCTGCTTTAGCGTGTGTAACACATCTACACGCCTAAACCAATGGTTCCCTCTGCAAAAATGCCGATTTTCTACGCCTTAAGCGCACGTTTGGTGTGGGCGCACGTTTACACGTAACATCACCAACATCAAATAAATGTATAATAATTATGATATTGGACAGTATCTGTAGCATCCGATAACCAAAACCCTGATATCAGAATGGGATCGTACTGAAAAATAATATCTCTAGAAAGTTGCAGCAGATCCAAACATGTGATCTGTGTGGAGGGACAAGCAAACTGTGAACCAACCATACAGGATGTGTTGCCTCATTCAGATGGACTTGATTATCTCAGTTACACATGTCACAGTGTCAGGGGGAACCTCCTCATGCGTATACAGATGTCACATGCCTTAAATAACATGCCTATTATTACCCACAGACACACACACACAGACACACACACACACACACACACACACACACACACACACACACACACACACACACACACTGTCTCAGGCATGACATATCAACATAATATCAGACCTGTCAATGTTCCTATAGCGGAGGCTTTGATTATGCTTTGCTAATCTGACCTATAATTTCCGTCCTGTCAGTTTTTCTCATGTCTACTCTGGAGCCCTGTCAACCGCGGCGCTCCGTTTGATTGACATGCTGTATTTTTTCTCTGATTAGAAAATACAAATTGCCAAACCTGTATGCAAAGAAATCAAAAGTTAAAATATTAGAAAAAATACTGTTCCCCCATTCAAACCATGGCTGACGTGCTCACAGCTGGGGTAAGTGATTCTGGAGAATGTTTGTTGATAAATCACCTTTTGTCAAAATCAGTGGACATTCTCCTCACAATCTGCTACCTGGCCGTACTGGTGTGTGTGCTGAAATCAAATCAAGTGTTTAATAAACAGCCTAGGATCTGTAAACTGGTATGTATGAACAGGTGGCAGATTATGAGGGGATATCCGCTGATTTTGACAAAAAAAAAGGTGATTTGTCAACAAACATTCTCCAGATTCGCTGACCTCACCTTTAATTGTTTGGTGTGACATCATATACTATGAACATAATCAAAGGGCTGTGATGGATGGTGACGCAGCATTCACAAAAGCCTCAACTGAACACTGGTTAGAAGGTGATTTTTGGTCGTATAAGGCTCCACTAATACAGCTGAGATGGGAAAGGCCTCTTATTTTTCGTTAAGAAGGAATGTTTGTCTTACGCTAAAAAGGTATTGAAAAGTGTTTATTTTTGAATGGGGAGGGGGGCTGCTGGTGTAGTGGTTAGAGTAGAGGATCTCCCAATCCGCCTTGGGTCATCCCACTCTCTGCCCAGTTCCATCTCTGGCTCTCGCAAACTGTGTTATAATAAAGTAAACATGCCCTATAATAATAATAATAAAAAATAAATATATATGTTTGAGTTAAAAACAAGTTTTTCTCCCTCCATCCCAACACAGCCCCTGCAAATAGACGATAACTTCTGCGGGCAGGACTTCAACCAGCCTCTAGGGGGCACCAGCGCTATCGAGGGCATCCCGCTCTATGTGGACAAAGAGGACGGCATGACCTCCGTGGCCGCCTACAACTACCACGGACACACGGTGGCCTTCGCCGGCACACGCAGCGGGCGCATGAGGAAGGTAAGACATCCTCCAGTGTGTGTGTGTGTGTGTGTGTGTGTGTGTGTTTTATTTTTCTGCTTTTTTGCGCGTGTGCGGGTTCTCAGTTTTCTCACCGTCGAGTGGCAACAGCATTACTCATGCTGTGCAACACCTCACTTCTCCAGTGATTGATTGATGCTTATTGGAAGAAACAATTCTTAGTATAAACTGTAGTCAAGCACAATTCAAAGATCATTCAATCCTTTTTGTTTGGCTTTGTTCAAGATATTCATCCGACAGTGACATTAGTTATAGCAGTATTTTATTGTGTCATTTCTGGCGATATATACTGTATATACTGTATATACAGTATATAAGAGTTACAGCCATAACTGACTGTGTCAGTTTACAGAAAACTATTTTCACCTTGAAGAAAAGTTGTGTCATTGTATTTGTATGTGATGCAGTGATCATTGGTTGAAGCATTGCTGTCACCAGACCCAGACTGTATTAATACAATTCTTGTTTGCTATATTTCGAATACATGTAAGGGCTATATCCATGTAGTACACATACACACAGGCTCAGCTGCACACAATTGTCTGAGCCAATGTGCGTTCATGCATTCACTCCTACATAAATGCATACAGTATTGGAGAGGGACTTTCTTATCAATTAAGTTCATGGGAAAAAATGACAAACACATTGTACATGCAATACTGAAACAAAAACAGCCTTCAATCAATCACCAATGCAAACTTTACCTCATGTCTGGATGTATAGTGTAAGTTGAAGTCAAATTGATATATGAGGCGTACACAAGGCAGCAGACGCTAATACATAGCAATAGAACGCTAGTTTGGTTGACATTCTGACGTTAAAAGCTTAAAACGACTCATACTATTGGCCCTGGTCTATTGGTTGGGCCCTAGAAAGCTTTCCCTCTATACACACACACACACACATACACAGTGTTATGTCTGATCATGTGTGTGTGCATACGTTTAAGGGCATTATGTGTGTGTTTTGTCTGACAAACAGCCTTTCACTGCTTGTCATTGACTGTGTTTTAAACATAGTGAATGAGACAGAGGATAAGGTATGCTGCAGGAGCTGTGGATATACAGGCTTTCCTCAGTGTTTCTCTGTCTGGGTTGATGTGTAGGGCTCATGCTGTTCCACCAATCAGCTGTGGAGCTTTTATCTTGCTGAGTGTTGTTTGGTCGTCTAGTCACAGTGAGGAGAGTCATGCAGTGTGTCTGAGTGGCTATAAGGTCATTTCTTATGCACCTCCTGTAGCTGTGTGTGTGGGTGTGTGTGTGTGTGTGTGTGTGTGTGTGTGTGTGTGTGTGTGTGTGTGTGTGTGTGTGTGTGTGTGTGTGTGTGCATGCGCGCGTGCGTGCATGTGTGTGTGATTGTGTGTGAAGCTGTTTTTGTTTGTGTGCTGTCCTCAATCCCAGGCAAGCAGTAATTTAACCATCCTGTTCAGCATACACACAGCATGCAGTCGCTTCGAGTGTGTGCTATGTGGTTTTTTACAGTGTGTGTGTGTGTGTGTGTGTGTGTGTGCGTGCGTGCGTCTGAAGTATCCAGGTTGAGTAGACGCACGGTGTGTGTCTGTGTGCCAATCAGCTGCTCCTTCATGTGAGATCCCACTGTGTTCCTTTCTCTTCATCTCCATTTGAGTGTGTCCGTTGTCACCAGTATACTCTGGAGACCCAACACTTACATGAGGATAGAAATAATTGCATAAATCCATACAAAATACAAAATAATAAAAGAACAAGTCCACGTTTCACTGTCAGTGGCATTTTTCACTTTGAGAAAGTTGAAGAGAAATGTTCCTAAGAGTGTTAGTGACTTTTATTCTTTTTATAAACTTGATAACTTTCAACTTGTCTATCATTTCGGAGGTGATTATCTCTTTGATTTAAGATGGCAGTGGATTTTTCGGAAGTCTTTGTGTTCACATGTTACTGTATGTAATGTCCAATCAAAGCCAGCTACTTTTGGAAATATTTAAGTTTATAGTTTTCGTAGATATTACCTTATCTGTTTGCGTCTGTATATTTCTCCTATACAACCATCTTTAACGGACAACGTATGTGTTTTTTTCAATACTCTGAACCTACAATCTCAATTTCTAAAGCACTTGCATCAACTAAACTTAGTTTCCATACTCATTCTTAGCACTATTATGAAGGTTATTACATCGTTTGTTCTATTTTGTCTGAATTATGATATATTTTGTCCAGAGAAACATGCCGATAATAAATTTCTAAGACCTGTATCTTCTGACCTATACAATGAAAATAAGGCTTTATCCAAAATCATCCAGTGATCATCTGGCATAGTTTCATTATGATTTCTATAAGTTAAACATGTGACCCTATTCACCTGCAGTGTCTGGCCTTTGAGCATTAGGCCTGTGTGCTCCCGTAGACGGTTTGGGGGGGGGTGTATCTGTTGCAGTAATGCTGCTGTCAAACTGCCCTAACACAGGTTATGTATAGTGCATTGGGTGCACTCCCACAGACACACACACATCTTACACACCTCCTTACACAGTTTCCTGTCTCTGCCGTTCTGCTAAGTCAACTGAAACCTGGCCCACTAGTCCTTGTGCCTGACCCCTGTTCTGTGTGTGTGTGTGTGTGTGTGTGTGCGTTTGAATGTGTGTGAGTGTGTGTGTGTTGTGTTGTGTATGTGTGTGTACAGTGTGTGTGTGTTTTAATATAAGTAGCCAACTGGCAACGTTTTGTATGTGTGTGTGTCCGTGCGTGTGTGCGTCCGTGCGTGCGTGCCTGCATGCCTGCCTACCTGCTTGTCTGTCTCTGTGCGTACGTGCGTGCATGTCTGAATGTGTGTGTGTGTGTGTTTGTGTTGGTGTGTGTGCAGACAGAGATGATTAGACTGTGTGTTGAGTGTGTGGGGGGTCAGCAGATCCTGGATGATATCCCTCTGATCAGCATCTCCCCCCCCCAGCCTGCCTGCCTCCCTGGGCCCGGGCCCGGGGAGGGGAAGGTTACTACGGAGGCTCACACAGATCAATGCAGCCGTCTGTACCAACAGGGACACTGCACCAATTACAATAAGTCAGCTTAGCGATTATTACACCTGTGGCCAGAGTGTTGGACATTACATTTGTTGGTGCCTGTCTGGTAGCCTTTCCTCTTTTAAAGCCTATGGAAACCTGGTCTAATAGTGAGAACAAAATCAATAGTTGGGTGTCTCAATCAGGTGATAAACACAATCTGATTGAAAATAAATGTTCATACATGTTATACAACTTAGTTTAGAAAAGGAGCATTTTTACTGTCTAGATCGTTAGACAGGACTGTGCGGGTGTAGCCGTTTCAAAAGGATTCCAGTGTGTGTTAGTTGGTTATATAGACATTCAGGGGGAGAAGTGCTGTGATTGGTTCAAAATACTAAAACCAGAGCATAGCTCATCTAAACCGCAGAATTTCTGTAAAGTTTACCAAACTTGAATGACAGTATCTTTCATTTGTATCGATACATATGCATAACTCTTTTCAGGTGATTCACTATCATGCAACTAACTCCCCAAATGACATAGTTAGAAGGAGTGTATGGATCCAGGGTTTACAGTAGCATAAGAAGGAGTGTATGGGTCCAGGGCTTACAGTGGCATAAGGAGGAGTGTATGGATCCAGGGTTTACAGTAGCATAAGAAGGAGTGTATGGATCCAGGGCTTACAGTGGCATTACGTTTATTAGATGAGGTATTTTTAAAATAACTGTTAAATGACTGAACTACTTTTGGCACACAACTGAATTCATAGGGATGAATGGAGCAGTGGAGCTGGGTTTAGCAGTGAGGAGAGAAAGAGAGAGGGAGGCTGATGTGGATGGAGAGAGAGAGGGAGAGAGAGAGAGAGAGAAAGAGAGAGGGAGGCTGATGTGGATGGAGAGAGAGAGGGAGGCTGATGTGGATGCAGAGAGAGAGGGAGAGAGAGAGAGAGAGAGAGATAGAGAGAGAGATAAAGAAAGAGAGAGGGAGGCTGATGTGGATGGAGAGAGAGAGGGAGAGAGAGAGAAAGAGAGAGGGAGGCTGATGTGGATGGAGAGGGAGAGGGAGAGAGAGAGAGAAAGAGAGAGGGAGGCTGATGCGGAGAGAGAGAGAGAGAGAGAGAGAGGGAGAGAGAGAGGGAGGCTGATGCGGAGAGAGAAAGAAAGAGAGAAAGAGAGAGGGAGGCTGATACAGAAAGAGAGAGGGAGCCTGATGCAGATGGAGAGAGATGGTTACGGGCTGTGTGGGTTTTATTGGTATTCATTGGGAGTTAAACTGTGGCTCCTTGGCCTAATGAAATGTAAAGCTGTGGTGTATTGATGTCTATACACACGCACACACACCCTCATTATAATTCCTGCAATGTGACTGTTGCTGAATGTGTGTTTGCCTGCGCGGTGTGGACATGTCTGGGCCTGCTAGACTGCCTGTATTGATTGATCTATGAATATATAATCACTGGTGTAAATCTCATAACCCAAGCAGTCCATTGGATTAAGGGCTGCTGGTGGTGTGTGTGTGCGTGTGTGTGTGTGTGTGTGTGTGTGTGTGTGTGTGTGTGTGTGAGAGGACATTTTTGGAATGTGAGGATATTTTGTCTGGCTCTCACTTTGGGACAGGCCTTTAAAGGGCTGCTTGAGGGTTGACACTAGGTTTTAATGTTCAGGTATTAAATTGGTTTTATGTAAGGGTTGGGGTAAGACATTTATTTGTGATGGTTAGGGTTAGGGCAAGGGGCTAGGGAATGCATTATAGTATAGCCGTACAAATGTGTGTGTGTGTGTGTGTGTGTGTGTGTGTGTGTGTGTGTGTGTGTGTGTGTGTGTGTGTGTGTGTGTGTGTGTGTGTGTGTGTGTGTGTGTGTGTGTGTGTGTGTGTGTGTGTGTGTGTGTGTGTGTGTGTGACATAAGCCAAAGTAACTGTGCTGCTTTACATCAGCATGACTGATCATAATGTCTTGAGCACACGGCATGTTTGTGCAAAATACCCAACTAACAACTCCACCATTGCTGACGTCATTGCTCTCTTTCTATAGCGTTTTTTTCGACTGCGCGTGTTAGAACTAACACTGTTGCGTCTTTCTGCAATTTTGACCGCACTGCTATTCCATATCAGTATTTCATTGGTTATAAATCTTAAAAGGTGTTGAATGAACATTTTCTCAGGTATTTTCTCATAAATTAATAAACAAGCTTTCCACACATTGGTTCCCTGGAACATTGTTTGAAGTTAGAAAGCTTCTTGAAAAGTTACTGTTTCACTGTAGTTGTTGTTGTTGTTGTTGTTGTTGTTGTTGTTTAGAGTAGCAATAACTCATGAGTTAAACATTGTTGTTAAAACACAAACTGTGCATCTGCTGCCAACATTCTTAAAGACCTTCTTCACCGGTGGAAGTATGTAGGTGTATTGAACTCTGAGATCCTATGTAGTATAAATGTGCAGAAACGTTTTAAATCTGTTCATCCTAGCCTGAGAAAAGGCAGAAAGAGTGTTTCATTGTCTCACTGTCTAACCCTACATTTTCCCATGTGTGACATCATACATGGTAAAATGTAGGGTTAGGATGAACAGGACAGCTGGGCCAAGGGAAAACTGAGGGAAGAAAAACCTCATTCATTATATTATAATAGTGATTTTATAATGATAGAACGCCGGTTCCGTATGGGTGAAGTATTCCTTTAATAACAATTCAAATCACAACATGTATGAATATCAAAACTATGCATTCATCGGATGAACAGTATATGCATTCAAAATTGTTGCTCTTTTGCTCAGCAAATCAAAGTTTGAAAATGATAAACCATTTATTTTAAACATCTAAGTACATGACTTTGTGGGTGGGGCCCCAATAGCTTTTAACAGCATAGAATTGCACTATGGTGGCTGGCTCATGCTGTTTATTGCAAGAAACATCCTACAAAGCTCTCCCTCAAACCTGGATATCCCTCCATTCCCCTTCATTGGGTCTTTCTCTGTTGTCTGCCTGGGAGAACAAGGTGCTCTCACCACATCGGGCTAGATGGGAAGAAAAACTCTTAGCAGCCTAAGTATTTTTAAGATTTCAGAAACAGAAAGAGGCAAGCAATATAGACAAAGAGAGATAGAGAGATTCACTCAGAGTGGTGTATAGGTGTGTGTGTGTGTGGGGGGGGGGGCTCATGTCATTTCATCATTTCCCTGCTAGCAGCAAATCCAATTACTTTTGCTCTTCCTCTCTATCTTGTAAGATATCCTGAGTGACAGGGCGGATAGGAGCAGCACTATACTGATGTAACTCTGCCAGTGGCCTGATGGACATGATGCTGCCACTTTGCTGCTCTTTGATCCGGGGGAGAAACGTGTGAGAGAGGGCTGGTTAGACATCAGACTGGTTAGAGATCAGACTGGTTAGACATCAGCCTGGTTAGACATTAGACTGGTTAGAGATCAGACTGGTTAGACATCAGACTGGTTAGACATCAGACTGGTTAGACATCAGACTGGTTAGACATCAGACTGGTTAGAGATCAGACTGGTTAGACATCAGACTGGTTAGACATCAGACTGGTTAGAGATCAGACTGGTTAGACATCAGTTAGACATCAGACTGGTTAGACATCAGACTGGTTAGACATTAGACTGGTAAGAGATCAGACTGGTTAGACATCAGACTGGTTAGAGATCAGACTGGTTAGACATCAGACTGGTTAGTCATCAGACTGGTTAAAGATCAGACTGGTTAGAGATCAGACTGGTTAGAGATCAGACTGGTTAGACATCAGACTGGTTAGACATCAGACTGGTTAGAGATCAGACTGGTTAGACATCAGACTGGTTAGAGATCAGACTGGTTAGACATCAGACTGGTTAGACATCAGGCTGGTTAGAGATCAGTTAGACATCAGACTGGTTAGAGATCAGACTGGTTAGACATCAGACTGGTTAGACATCAGACTGGTTAGACATCAGACTGGTTAGAGATCAGGCTGGTTAGACTGGTTAGACATCAGACTGGTTAGACATCAGACTGGTTAGAGATCAGGCTGGTTAGACATCAGACTGGTTAGAGATCAGACTGGTTAGACATCAGACTGGTTAGAGATCAGACTGGTTAGACATCAGACTGGTTAGACATCAGGCTGGTTAGACATCAGACTGGTTAGAGATCAGACTGGTTAGACATCAGACTGGTTAGAGATCAGACTGGTTAGAGATCAGACTGGTTAGACATCAGACTGGTTAGACATCAGACTGGTTAGACATCAGACTGGTTAGACATCAGACTGGTTAGACATCAGACTGGTTAGACATCAGACTGGTTAGACATCAGACTGGTTAGACATCAGGCTGGTTAGAGATCAGACTGGTTAGACATCAGGGAGCATCTAGGAGCCAGTATGGGGACCAGGGGTTCAGCCGGCCCCTGCTCCTTCCAACAATACTGTGGCTATGCCCCCCCCCCACACACACACACACACACTCACTGTCTTCACTGTGGCTATGCCCCCGTCCCCCCATTAACATTTTAAACTGTGGCTATGCACCTTCCCCCCCCCCCCACACACACACAGACACACACTGTCAATACTGTGGCTATGCCCACCCTCAAAGTCTATACTGTGACTATGCCCCCCACTCACAGTATATGCCCCAGTTCTCTTTACTCTACTATAGTTGCAGTTGCCCTTACTAGCCTTTGTCATTTGCATGCAGTATGCATACATTAGGGACACATACTATTATGTCCTAACATGTTGCCTTGGACTTGACCCTTGTGCTTCTATATCACATCGCTCAGTTGATGTGACGTCACTTCCACTGAGCAGAGGATTGTGGGTCAGATAAGCCATAAAAAGCATCCTGGCTGGCACACTGCAACAAATGTGACTGGATGTAATCGGACATCCGCTTATTTCTGGCATACTGCACATTTGGACATCCTAACTCTTTTTTGCTGGCATGCTTAATAGCATGGGAGTATGGCTATTGGAATGCAGGGCTTGTGACACTTAGGGGGAGTGACCCTCAGATTGTGAACCAATAGACACTACTTAGTTACAGATGAACTAGCTCCACCTCAACCAGCTATAACAGGAACATGTTGCTTGCACATAGATGGATAGGATCTATAATCTTATCATGTAATATTATATCAGTCATGAGGGCCATTTTTCATTAGAAGACGTGATTTGACTTTGAAGTAAATCTGATAATATGTCTCTCCTTTGACTTAAAGGTGCACTATGTTTTTCAGAGAAGGCGATTTGTTTACATTAGCAGAGCCTGCAATTAGTTTATAAAACATACAGTCCCAGACAAAAGTCTTGTCACTTATCAATTTTGTAGAAACAACAGTTTATAAACTGACTTTTAATGACTCCATTGGTTTTAGAAAATGTCTCATATGAAAGCTAAAACCCTCCCAAATGATGTTTAATATACTAAAATAAATTTGCTTCATTGAAAAACTATTGATCATTTAATGAACACAGAAAGGTCAGATGTTGGCAGGACAAAAGTCTTGTCGCCTACAGAGAGTAATGTGAAAATTGAACAAATAATTTACTTCAAATACAAAAATATGTTGCATAACATCAGTGAATTAAGTAGTGGTGCTGTGAGATCCATATTTAATATCTTGTATGACTTCCATGAGCTTGAAGGACTGCATCCATGCGGTTCAACAATGATTCATACAATTTATTGATGAAGTCATCAGGAATAGCAAAGAAAGCAGTCTTACATGCCTCCCAGAGTTCATCAAGATTCTTTGGTTTGGTCTTCCATGCTTCCTCTTTCATTCTACCCCAGACATGCTCAATGATGTTCATGTCTGGTGACTGGGCTGGCCAGTCCTGGAGCACCTTGATCTTCTTCGCCTTGAGGAACTTTGATGTAGAGATGGAAGTATGCGATGGAGCTGCAAAATTTTACCCCTTTTATGGTTGGGAATGTAAGAGGGAGCTAATTCTTCTTGATATTTTAGGCTATTGATATTGCCTTCCACCCTGCAAATCTTTCGCACACACCCATACTGGATGTAACCCCAGACAATGATTTTTCCGCCACCAAACTTAACTGTTTTCTGGGTGAATCTCAGATCCATGCAGGCTCCAGTAGGTCTCCTGCAATATTTGCGGCGGCTGTGATGGAATTCAACCGAAGATTCATCTGAGAAACCCACCTTCTGCCACTTTTCCAGCGTCCATCCTCTTAGCAGGCTGTGGGCCTTAGAAAATGCCACACATTTTTTTAAATTGCTTTTTGTTTAGTGCTGGTTTCTGGGCACTGATTCGACCAGGAAGGTGGATTTCTCAGATGAATCTTAGGTTGAATTACATCACATGGTTGCTCCATCGCATACTTCCATCTCTACATCAAAGTTCCTCGAGGCGAAGAAGATCAAGGTGCTCCAGGCCTGGGCAGCCCAGTCACCAGACATGAAAATCATTGAGCATGTCTGGGGTAGAATGAAAGAGGAAGCATGGAAGACCAAACCAAAGAATCTTGATGAACTCTGGGAGGCATGTAAGACTGCTTTCTTTGCTATTCCTGATGACTTCATCAATAAATTGTATGAATCATTGTTGAACCGCATGGATGCAGTCCTTCAAGCTCATAGAAGTCATACAAGATATTAAATATGGATCTCACAGCACCACTACTTAATTCACTGATGTTATGCAACATATTTTTGTATTTGAAGTAAATTATTTGTTAAATTTTCACATTATTCTCTGTAGGCGACAAAACCTTTTTTCCTGCCAACACCTGACCTTTCTGTGTTCATTATCATTTGTGAGGGTTTTAGCTTTCGTATGAGACATTTTCTAAAACCAATGGATTAATTAAAAGTCAGTTTATAAGCTGTTGTTTCTACAAAATTGATAAGTGACAAGACTTTTGTCTGGGACTGTATTTAATTTACATGTAATTCTTAGTATTAACCAATTCTATCATGATACATCAAATAAGAGCCTTTCCCAAAAAGAATGTTTCACAATTCTGAGAGAAATTTATGTATTTTTTTTGACAAATGTAAATAATTTGAATTAAAAGGTAAAAAAAAACATTACATTTACAGGCAAATGCATTTTCTACTGCATATTGGGCGGGACAGATTGGTCTTTTCTGGGGTGACTGTGTCTCAGGTGGTAGAGCGGGTTGGCAATGGCCAATGATCCAAGGGTTGGCGGTTTGATTCCCGCCCGGCCACCTGTGTCATGGTTGTTGTGTCCTTGGGCAAGACACTTCACCCACCTTGCCTTGTGTGAATGTGTATGGTTGCTGTATGTTTGAGGTGGTGGTCGGAGGGGCCGTAGGCGCTGAATGGCAGCCACGCTTCCGTCAGTCTGCCCCAGAGCAGCTGTGGCTACTATGGTAGTTTACCACCACCAGTATGACTGTGTGTGAATGAATGGAACCTGGAACCCTGTAAAGCGCTTTGAGCCCCCCCCCCCCCCCCCAAAGAAGCGTTGGTTTCACCCATGCAGGGATAAACTGTATACCAAGGAGGATACAGGCTCTTGGATCTTTTCCTATTGGATTGGACTGAGGCCGTGTGTGTATTGGAGCCTCCCACGCTCAGCAGTAGAACAAGCTGTCAGAATGATTAAGTCTAATCAGGAAACATGGGATGGGAGGTAATTTAGCATGTGAATGCTAATTAGCGATAGCATTTAAACT
>NC_137211.1:30175370-30180370 GCF_949987685.1 Ammodytes marinus | reverse complement strand
CGTACTTTCCTCTCTCCTCCACCCATTCCCTTTCTCCTCTCCTTCATTGTCCTTATCTCCTCTATCCATCACTCCATCAGTGTGTACGTCAGCCTGCTGCAGCTATCTCTATCATGTCTGTTATGAGACAGAGAGATAGATGAACACATACGAAGACATGCAAGGCTATTGCAAGTGATATGAATAACCACATGAATTATTAATATCCAACTTTAAAGCATGTGTTTGTCTGGAGATTTGTTTGATATGAGATTGATTTGTGAAACGTATTTGCAATTCCTTAAGCTTAAGGCGAGACAGTGCAGGCAAAAACATCCCTTTGTCAAGCACTCGTCAATTTACAGTAGAAATGTGTGTATATTTAGCTTGCATAACAAGGACCTATGTCTTCTTTCATACTAGTATAAATCAAAGATCCAAAACGTACATTTAAGGTGTTTATTTGACTAAACCTCGTCTGTTTGCGTTTGTATATTTCTCCTTGACAACCATCTTTAACGGACATTATCTCAGCATTCGTGTTTTTTCAATACTGAATAATAATGAACCAAACATTTCTTCTTTTCTTTCAAAGTCAGCATCAGTAGAATATGGAGTGATAGAGCTATTGCCCTTCTTTGAGCTCTGTGATCGGAATAACAACAGCAGGATCTGTTCCACCTGCGGTACATAGGGGCTGATGTGATAACTGCTCTGCATCACTTATTACAGCCAGCTGCTGCTAATGTGCCTATTGTGGTTGTGGGGTTGAATTCCCATGTGGGGCTATCCCTCCATATGTTTTACCCCCTGACTGTGTCCTTGAGCAGGGCATTCTCTCTGCACCAGTCCCTCTGGGTGCGGGGGGTGGGAGGGGGGGGGGCAAAGTGTTAATGGATGGAGGATGTGTGTGGAGAGCTAGATGGATGGATTAGTCAGCTAATGAATCTTTGATAAGTGGGAAGGCTTAAGGGACTTTTTGGTCCAGAGACAAAGGAAAAGATCACAGCTAAACCTGTCAACTGTTGAGATGGCTCTCATTCACATGCAGAGGCCCTGGCAGAGGCTGACTTTGATACTGCCATACAGGGCGGCAGAAGCTCAGTCTGTGGGGATTGGTGCTCCAGCATGGACCAATCATGGAGTGTGTACTGTCTGCTGAGGTGCCCTTGATCAAGGCAGCAAACTCCTAAGCTGCTCAGAGCGCTAACTCTGTGAGACTGGCTTCCCAGCACTCTGACACCTCTCTTGAAATAAGGGACTAACACATGTACATAAACAAAAACAAAGCTATAAGATGCTTAAAGGATCTGTGGCGCTTAATCCATTAAAAAAAGAGAAAAAGGCAAATTGAATGGTGCAGATTGAACATAACCATCCATTCTAAAATGTTTCATGTGTACACTCATGGGATTTGGTTAAGTGACGAGCTACAAGTGCAGTTTTGGGCAAACATCAAACATCCATCTCACATAATTCCATTAAGCCAACTGCAACACCTTTTTTACCTGTTAGCATCCTGCATCCACACTATTCACTAGTCATATTTTAATTTAGTACTACCATGTAAACATCTGGTCAATGATAGACTCCTTTATGATTTTCTCTACTTATGACATATATTGCAGTATGTCTGTCCTGGGAGAGGGATCCCTTACTCTGTCAACTCTCCCTGAGGTTTTTCATTTGTTTAATCCCGATAAAGATTTTTTTTACTGGGAGTTTTTTCTCAGCCGAGCTAAGGGTCTAAGGGCAGGGTGTCATACTGTATGGAATGTAAAGCCCACTGAGGCAAATGTCTATTTGTGATATTGGGCTATACAAATAAAACTGATTTGATTTGATTTAGCATTGTACTGATACAGACACACTTCATGAGATAAATGCTATTAGTGCCGACAAAGAAAGGCTTTTATTGTGTGGATGAACTGGGCGCCATATTGTATTTTTTTAACTTTTCACTTGTTACACAGTGTCCACCTGCTCCGCTTTCTTTCAGCAATGTCTCCCTACCGGTATAATGTTATTAGCATGTAGCTAGTGTCATAGCAACACATTGTAAACATGTGAAATATCGTCGCTGTGTGGCAGAAACCTGGTATCTCCACTTTCTGACATTTTTATTTTTCTTCATAAATCAGTGCTATTGGTCTATTGGCGTGTGTGTGTGTGTGTGTGTGTGTGTGTGTGTGTGTGTGCGTGCGTGTGTGTGTGTGTGTGTGTGTGTGTGTGTGTGTGTGTGTGTGTGTGTGTGTGTGTGTGTGTGTGTGTGTGTGTGTGTGTGTGTGTGTGTGTGTGTGTGTGTGAGTGATTGAGAAGTTTTAACCAATGAAGAAGATTTAAAAAGACTTGTGAATTGACAATGCAGAGTAAATTTGTTTTTGGAAATAGTGTTTGTTTATTTCATTTCCTGATCAATGACCGTTTTGGACATACAAGGTTTCTGCTGGACAGCGATGATATGCTACAATTAAAAAATGTCCCAAGATCAACCCTGTAATAACCCTGGAAATCCTGTCCCGGCCTTAACCCACGTACTGTAGACATCAGCATGCACTCAGGATGTCCTAATGTTAGGGGCCATGTGAGGCCACCAGTCCAGACAAACAACACACACACACACACACACACACACACACACACACACACACACATATGCAGACAGTCAGCCTCAGCCAGCGATGTGTTCATACAGCTGTTGTTCCTGATGCCCAGTGTCAGGTGCCAGTGGCCTGATTCAAGCCTGGCTAACCTCCACACATCACAACATGTGTCTGTGCACATTTGGGGAGGTGAAGGGTGGACATGTGTCTCTGCGTCTGGCGCTGCATCTGGAGAACAACTGCCGTCTGCTTGCTTTGTGTGTGTGTGTGTGTGTGTGTGTGTGTGTGTGTGTGTGTGTGTGTGTGTGTGTGTGTGTGTGTGTGTGTGTGTGTGTGTGTGTGTGTGTGTGTGTGTGTGTGTGTGTGTGTGTGTGTGTGTGTGTGTGTGTGTGTGTGTGTGTGTGTGTGTGTGTGTGTGTGTGTGTGTGTGTGTGTGTGCGTGCGTGTGTGTGCGTGCGCACGCCTATGCACTTGTGTTTGAGACATTGGTCTGGCATCTTTGGGAAAAATGCTTCAGTGCTAATGTCAACGGTAAAGATGCAGTTGGTGTGGGCGTGTGCTTATGAAGGATACAATCTGTGCGTGTAGTAGGACAGCACAGGGTCCATATTGTGTCTGTCTGCACATGTGCAAATGTGTGTTGGTTTCTGCGATACGTTTACATGCACGGCTAAGTAGAGCTACGGTAATAGCTCCATTTACATGACATTACATGTCATTTTAGCAGACACTTTTATTCAAAGCGACTTACAACTGGAACACACATTCATACACCGATAGCAGCAGCTACCACGCAGGGTGCAAGCTCACTATCGGGAGACATTTAGGGTTCAGTGTCTCTTTGGATCGAAGCACTGACCCTGCAGTTGCGGGTCAACCACCCTACCCACTGAGCTACATCCCCCATGTATTGGACTGATGTCCTTGTCCCAGTATATAGGCAGAGGAGGTGAATCCATTTATTGACAGAAGAATGTCCAACTCTGCTATGCTAGGTGGCGACATGCCTGTTCAACTTGTTAGTATTGGACCCTTTTCTGGTTGAGCTAACTTCCCAGTGTACGGTTAACAGTTAGGCAGCAGCTAACTTTTAAGCGAGCAGGACACTGGTACCATGTCAAGCGGTGTATTACCTTACAGCTCTCGCCTCGTTTCCACATACATACATTCTCGTATGCGATCCAAATGGATCCGACCGAAAGTTCATTCATTCCTATGTGATTCTCCGTAATGTGCATTTGCCTCCGAAACTCCTCCCCTCCGTAATATTTCTGTCCGGTATGTCCGTACTAAAAGTTCAAAAAATGTAACCTTTTACGTGGATTACGGAGAGACCGTATGGAGGTGTTGCTAGGTTAGCTTACATGCGATGTCCTTCCACTCAGTTAATGTTGATTGTCAAGTCAGTTAGATGATTTAAAAGACCCCACGGACCCCCACACTTCCTTCCGTCGTAGAATAGAATAACCATCCGTAAAACGGGCACGAGTGACATACGTATGTGGAAACGAGGCGTCAGAGCAGCTAGGCCCGTTATGGTCTGATTGACTGTATGGTAAATGGACTCCACTAGCGCCTTTCCCTGGTTTGTCACAGACTCAAAGCGCTTTACATTGTTTTTTAGACATTCACCCAATCACACACACATTCATACACCGATAGCAGCAGCTACCACGCAGGGTGCAAGCTAACTATCGGGAGCAATTCGGGGTTTTGTGTCTTGCCCAGGGACATTTCGACATGTGGCGGGGAGGCGGGGGATCGAACCAACGACCCTGCACTCCAGTGGCCGGCTGCCCTACACACTTCGCCACAGCCGCCCCATATACATCCACTCCCACTCACCTTATCTGGGTGAGTTAGCTACAGTTTGAGAAATTCCATGTAGTACGTTTTCAGTCAGTAAGCATACTGACTGATAAAAATGAATCTCACTCTCACTGCGTGTGTGTCCTATTCATCCACTTGTGTTGTGTTTAGCATAGGTTTAACAGTTTACGTTTTACATATTACAGCAGCTGCACTTTCGTTACGTTGAATGGGGTGCTGCCCACCTGATGCCAGGGCAGCTGCCACACTAACAGCCAACTACACACGCACACACACACACACACACACACACACACACACACACACACACACACACACACACACACACACACACACACACACACACACGGGCAGTGCCAGCCAACCTTTTTGTTTTGTGTCTGTGAGTGTGTGTTTTGCTGCATGAAGGGCCAGCTGCAGTGTAAAGCCTTCGCGGAGTGTTCCTCTCTAGACTGCCCCATCTGTCTATCCATTATTACACACGTCCTATACACAGCCATACACTAATGCATACACACACACTCCTTCTGTCCTCTTATCACACACACACACACACACACACACACACACACACACACACACACACAC
>NC_137211.1:30095370-30172870 GCF_949987685.1 Ammodytes marinus | reverse complement strand
AATGAGCTGATGATGGAGCGAATTAGACGCTAACAACAGAGCTAATACATGTAGTCTTCCCCCAGTGGATCAACATGCAATACTGTGACACTTCACATACTATTCCATATGTTTGGAGTCATGTTTCTAAACGGTGTGTACTTGACGTAGTCTTTTCCTTTGAGCCTTATTTACTCAAATGAAATAAGATGGCATCTTCTTTGGCGGGTATTTTTTTCTCCAAAGTTTGTCTGTTTCTCTGAATCTGAATCAGCAGTTTCCCCACGGGTGTACGGACATGCACTAAACTTTAAAACTAGATGATTTTTCTCAAGTTCTGGATTTGATTTTCTTAAGCCGGATCATTCATATGTATTAGTGATTGACATTGGGAATGATGCCCTTGGAAAGTGTATATACGTCACATTGAATTTTTCCAATGCAAATTATGATGCACATAGTATTGTCAAGTCATTGCCAATACCTAGCCCTACTGCTATGTTAACATTGTAGATGTCTATTACATACATATGGTAAATAGCTGTATGCTTATTTGTGTCAGTTGCTCGTCGGTGTGGCATGCTGTGGTGTAAACTGACTCACAAAATCACTAATTAACACAGCGTTTTTACAATGAGACGCTTTTAATCCACTGTGTGTGTGTGTGTGTGTGTGTGTGTGTGTGTGTGTGTGTGTGTGTGTGTGTGTGTGTGTGTGTGTGTGTGTGTGTGTGTGTGTGTGTGTGTGTGTGTGTGTGTGTGTGTGTGTGTGTGTGTGTGTGTGTGTGTGTGTGTGTGTGTGTGTGTGTGTGTGTGTGCAGGATTTGTTCTTTTGCTCCTGTGATCATCTTCTGTGCCAGGTACCAGTATTCAGCCCCTCTAGCACACCACGTTTGGCTAGACCGTGATGTGTGTGTGTGTGTGTGTGTGTGTGTGTGTGTGTGTGTGTGTGTGTGTGTGTGTGTGTGTGTGTGCGTGTGTGTGTGTATTCAAGTAGAACACAGCTAGTTGTACAACATGAATGGAAACCAATATATTTGACAATATACATTTGGTAATTATAGTGTATTTTAGTTAGATTGATTCTTTAACTGTATTGTAGCCTGCTGTCTTGTAGTTTGGGTTTAGTTCAGTTTTATCTTTTTGTTCTAAGATGACTTAGACATTCAATTCTCATCATTCAAATGTATTCTTTATTGAATTTGACCTTTCCTACACATCTCTCTTTCTGATCGTTCATTCCCTGCTATGCCTCTCTCTCCTTTTCAATTTGCTGTTTTCTATTAACACATAAAAGAAAACCGGTCGCAGACACACACACACACACACACACACACACACACACACACACACACACACACACACACACACACACACACACACACAGGCTAGGTGTAAAAATGAGCAGCCGTGATTGAATCCACAGCACTCGAGAACCGGCAGTGGGGTTAATCCATGGGATTACATCAGATTACATTGCAGTGGGGATGGAGGGATGGGAGATTATACCAGAGAGATGAGGGGATGGAATAATGGAGGGGTAGATGGTACAGAGTGATAGATGTTAGAGGATCCAGCATAGATAAAGAGATAGAACTTGTCACTGTTGTTTTGATAAGGACTTGACTTTTGAAGGCATTGGTTTAAAGGAATACTTCACCCATACGGAACCGGTGTTCTATCATTATAAAATCACTATTATACTAAAATGAATGAGTTTTTTCTTCCCTCAGTCTTCCCTCAGTCTTCTCTTGGCCCAGCTGTCCTGTTTATCCTAACCCTACATTTTACCATGTGTGATGTCACACATTCTCAGGCAAGGATGAACTGATTTCAAAAATGTTTGCACATTTATACAACATAGGATCTCAGAGTTCAATACACCTTCATATTCCCACTAGTGAGGTAAGTCTTTAATAGAATGGAGGTATTTAAATGTGATGTACACTATACATATTATGTATGCTATGCACAGTTAAAGGTGGGGGAAGCCATTCTGGATAATGTTTGTTGACAAAATCACTTTTTGTCAAAATCAGTATATCTCCTCACAAGCTGCTACATTACCTAAAACTCAAGTGTTGAAATATCCTAGGCTCTGTAAACTGGTATGTCAACCAAGGAGTAGGTAAACAAAGCGGGCCTGCCCATTGTGAGGAGATAACACCTGATTTTGACAAAAAGTGATTTGTCAACAAACCTTCTCCCCCCTTACCACACCTTATAATGTGTAACTATGGTAACCAGTAGCCTGATTTGTGCCAGTGGGGAAGTTGTGCCACCCCTTGTTTCTAGAAAACCACAGAAGAAATTGGAAATGTGACCATATATTTACGAAGAGCCATCCATTTGACTCATCCTGTAAAGAAGGGAGACACAAGGAATAAGATATAAACACATTTAATCTTTTGCCTTTCAAAGTAAAATTTCCATGATAAAGGTTTTTTGATTATTCTGTCTGAACAATTATAGACAAGTTTGAAAACATTTGACACATGTTTTAGCGCTTTAGTATGCTACACTTTGAGTCTATACAGTTAGCATGATGTCAGCCCTAAATTGCTGCATTATGCTAATTAGTCAAAGTTCCGGGGTTGGGGTGATTTGTGCCAAAGGGCCTGGGTGAGTTATAAGTAAGTAAGTAAGTAAAATGTATTTATAAAAGCACATTTATAACAGTTTGCACTGTCCAAAGTGCTGTACATAGTGCATTCAGTAGGTAAAAAGTTAAGGTAAAATAACAATAACAAAAATAAAAGACATAAAGCCCACTCATCCACATAAACAAAGATAGTAGTGCAGAGGTAAGATAGTTAATGGGGAGGAAAAGCCAGTGTGTACATATGGGTTTTGAGCCTTGATTTAAAGGCAGAAATGGAGGGGGAATCACATTTGTCAGGTGGCAGTTGGTTCTACAAGGGCGGAGCAACTAGTGCAAAGTAAATTTCTGAGAGTTGTGCCATTGGCATGGCTGTATACGCTGGTCACCAAAAAGATATTGATTGTCTACAGTAGCTCAGAAGAGACTGACATCTCCATTCCACTTAAAGACACCACTGATGAGAGTTCAGATAGCCAGAAAGATGATGATGGTGACTTTGTCATTGTGAGCTTTGCAGGCAAAACCACCTAGATCTGCTAGGCCTTGTTTAAGAAAATTGACCTTTAATCTTTGTAAAATATTTACTTTATTTATTTACTTTAAATACACCTTAAATAAGTAATTGTCTAATGGATTTGTCTTGCATTACAGTTTATGAGATATATATCAATGGCGCAATTTACCCCATGGTATTCTCTCTTGTGGCACAATTTACACCACACCGGGGGCAAGTTGTGCCACAAGACAACTTTTTTTTCCAAAAGCTATATTTCTGAAACAGTTTGTTCCAGATCCAAAGTTTTTATTGCCAGGGATGCGCAACATCCTGAAATATTTGTACATATTTGAGTTGAAGACATAACTGTCAAGGCCTCACTTTAAAATCACTTTGAGTAAAAAGTGGCACATCTCACCCCACTCTCCCCTGCTTAGTTATTATCTGGTTATGGAATTTACAATGAGCAATCAAGGAACATGTATAGTGTAAAGAACATTTGGACAGTTAAACATTAAATACAATCACTAGTGTCCTGCATTGACACATTGCCGCTTAGCAAAACAATGAATTGAATGTTTCCCCACAGCACTAATCCTTTGATAGATAGTAATCAATTTGAATTCACCAGGATGGAAATCATAAAAGTCTTCCAAAAAATCTCAAGTAAGGAAATAATGTAGATTGTCTTGATTTAAAGACTTGTCTAAGGAGAGGTCATGGATAAATGAATACAATGCAAGGGGACTATATAAGCATAGGTAGATTGTAGTGCTGTCAGTTTAACGCTTTATTAACGCCGTTAATAAAGCAGAAAAGAGAGCCTGTCATTTGCAAAAGTCCTACCTATAACCCTGCGCGCACACCAAAACCTCCATGAATGTTAGTGGCAGCCGGCAGTAATTCATTTTCACTTTAATTTTCGCTACGAAGGGAGACTGAAGCGCCATGGCAAACAGGCCACTCCACACAGTCTGAAATAAGCCATGGATGAAAGACTCTCAAAACATTTAGGCCTACAACAACCAGTTTAATTCAGCCGTAATACTAATTTGTTTTATATACCCTATGTTGTTTTATGGTTTGGTTTTTAAATAAAAAAAGAAGTTCCAATTATGTTTGTGAATGCTGTTCTAGGGGTGGGGGGGGGGGTCTACATTGTTCATTGTTGCACTGAATTGCAAATTGTGATGTTTTGGAGGAGGTACACTGAATTACAATGGTGTAATTGCGCCGTTGTGGTTCAGTGTATTTCTTCTACAGTATCATAATTACAATGGGTGTGATAAGAGCATTAACATTAGAAAAGTAATGGGACAAAAAGAAATCAAGGGACATTCAAGCTAGAATAGATAAAAATGCGATTAATCGCGAGTTAACTATGACATTAATGCGATTAAATATTTGAATTGTTTGACAGCACTAGTAGATTGTTATGAGGCATTTGAACAAACCAGTCACCTTTTAAGGCCATTCCCATTGAAACTGTGAGTTGACATTTTATTGAACTTTGTGTCGTGACATTTAATCCATGAAGCAGAAGTCACGCTATAGTGTTAAATGGAAGCATGAGACCTTGGGAGTCCTGAGCCCCGTCAGTGGAGCACAAAGCTGCCCTGCTTCTGACCAGCACAACTGAGTGAAGGGAAGGGAGTCCCCCCTCCTTGGTTAAGGCAGATACACTATAGAACGGTTAGAGCTATTTTAATGACCCAGAACAGTTTCTGTTTTTGTTATTAATATTTTTTGAGTTTTTTATTCATCTGTCCTCCACAGGCTTACAGTTCCACTTGATGCTTTTGTCCATGGTTTCTGTGCTTGCTGTACACATTAGTATGCATGCCATGTGCATACTAAATGAGCTTTTTTCGGTACAATTAATGACCAGAAATATGTAAACACCTAAGCTGTAGTCATGGTCTACATCAGTGGTTCTCACTCAATTATTTTCTATTATTTGTATCTATTTTTAAATTTTTTTGTGAAATCATTTGAACAACATTTTTTGTAATTTCATGCTTTTCAATTTGTTTTGTAATTTTGATATGTCTGAAATAAATTGAATCAATCAATCAATCAATCAATCAATCAATCAATCAATCAATCAATCAATCAAAATTAGCTGAGATAACTTCTGCAGCAAAAAATTCAAAGTTCAGTTTATTAGCTCAATTTTTAACATTTAAACAAGACTGCTCAGTCTGTGTGAATCTCAGGACAGAGAAACAAGAGCAAATGATTCACTGAGGTTTGCATTTCATTCAAAACATTTTTAAACTGTAAACATATAAGGTGGTGTTTTTTTATTATTATAGGCCAATAGGCCTTCTGTTATGCGATAACCAATAATTCATTATGTTATTATTAGTCTACTTGCTTGATTTCTTTTTAAATAGCCTACAGAGACACTTGGAGACACACGTGGTTATTTATTTACTGCAAATTGCGGCCTTTCGCGTGGATATGACCATACACATCGCGCTTGTTAGCACTTAAAAAAAAAGTGCTTTTTTTTTTGGTCAGTTGGAAATCAAGGCAGCCCGCTCCCCCCCCCCCCCCCTGACAACTCACAGCGCCCCCCCAGGGGGGCGCGCCCCACCATTTGAGAAGCACTGGTCTACATCCAGGTACATGCCAAAGGAGTTAGATGGGGCTGAGGCCAGGCCTTGTTTTACACACTGAGTGTAAAACATGGTGAGCTCCCTTCATTCCTGATGCAGGCCACTGCTGCATGTGCTTTGCTTTTCATATACTGTATGTGTGTTGTATACTACAGTACCGTTGATTCAAAATTGCTTAAGGTTAAAAAGCAAATCTTTGTAAGTGTTTATTGTCATTGACAGCAAAAGTGCAAGAACAGAGGAAATGTTGCTTCGACTGTACTCTGCATCAAGTGGGCCTGTAAGCCTGTGGGGGACAGCAAGTGTGTTTGTATATATATTGGTTTTTTTCTAGCCTTTTATTGTTTATTCGGAGAGAGGGAGAGCGAGAGAGAGAGAGAGAGAGAGAGAGAGAGAGAGAGAGAGGGGGGGAAGAGAGCACCAGCAATCTGCAGCGTTGCTCCCCGGTCGCCCATTGTGAGTTGTTTATTTCTTTGACCAAAAAAAATAAAAATAAGAAAGATGAAGTGTGGAACATGTTTTAAATGGTCAGTCTAGTAGCCTGGGGGTAAGAAGCCTGTAGACTGGGTTAAAGAAGGCCAAAGGCTTCACTTTTGGAAAGTGTCTGGGTGATCTGGGAACAGCCAGGGTTCAAAGGTCAACAGAGAGGAAGTTTAATAAAGAGAGAAAGAAAGGGGGGAGGAGATCGCTATGGGGGAAAAGGGGAGAGCCTTTTGATTGATTGTTTCCTGTCTGCTCTCTCTCTCTCTCCATTCCCTCATCCTCCCTTTCTATATACTGCTGTGTGGCCTCATCACTCTCTCACATGGTTGTTTGTTTGAAATCCCATTGGCCGTATAGCAGTGGAGCTAAATCAAAAGGGAAGACTCCACCACCAGACCAACAGTTGTATCAATAAGACCCATACGCCGAGCTGAGGAATTATTATGTGGCTTTAAAGCATTAACACCACGGCAGTATGCAATAACCCAGTATCTATAATGACCTGAAAGAGTTGTACAAGTCGTTACGTGTAGCAATAAAATCATTCAAAATAACACACACAGAGGGCAAATGGGACAATGCAGTGTGTGTGTGTGTGTGTGTGTGTGTGTGTGTGTGTGTGTGTGTGTGTGTGTGTGTGTGTGTGTGTGTGTGTGTGTGTGTGTGTGTTTCCTCCAGAGTAATGTGGCTATTCAACACTTTCCTTTGTTTAACCTTCTAATTGGGAGAAGGAGCACACAGTCTTTATATTGCATCTGATCTCCTGCACGCACACACACACACACACACACACACACACACACACACACACACACACACACACACACACACACACACACAAACACACACACACACACACAAAGGAACACACACACACACACAGCAGTGTAGGCTCCCACACAGTGCCTGTGAGGAAAAGAACAAAACGACACGAGACAAAACAGATCAAATTATCAGCTACATTTAATTACCCACACACACAACTACACAGACACAATAACAGCCAGTGCTAAATCCAGATTTGTCTGCGCTCTGAGAGAGAGAGAGAGAGCACAGACAGTCAGACTGTAGCTCTCTCTCTCTCTCTCTCTCCCTCATTCCTTTGCAGCATATTTCCTCTTCTCATTTTCCCCTCTGTGAAGGCATTGCTGCTGCAGAGTGAAGTGGTGACAGCTTATCGGATTAGGGAATCGGGCAGATAATAAAATACCCCTTGTTTGATTTCTCCACCCATACTCCTTAAACATGATTACTGCTTACTGTTACCGCCAACATTACATTATAGCCAAGCGCTGCACGACGACGGCGGCGACACACACACACACACACACACACACACACACACACACACACACACACACACACACACACATATTTGCATAATGTTTATAGAGTACGGTAAGAAGTGATGGCTGCAGAGAGGGAGGGATGCTGAGGGATGCATTGAGAAGTCACTCCCCCTCCATCTTTCTTTCTCTTTATCATTTTTTGTTGCTCTTTCTCTTTTGACCTTGTTCCCTCTCCCTATAAAACAAATGAAGCTGCTGTCTCTGGCCTCTGTATATTGGCATGGTGGCTGTGCGGCTATATATATATCCAAGGTGATTAACTCAACACTAACTCTAGTAAAAAAGGATGTATAATACTTATATGCATTTTTTTTATCGTTCAATTTAAAACACACTTTTTAGATCCAGGGTCCCAGGTTGGCTAAATGCCTGGATTCTTCTATTAAGGCTGACACATTTACTGTTTGAATCTTTTTAACTCTCCTTTTTTTTTATGAGCATAGAGCAATGTCAGCCAGATGAAAAGACACACGTCACCACCAGTGGCAAGTATACTGTCAGCTGAAGCTCATAAACCTTCACTCCATTAAATAACTTGATGGAAGACCTCAATGAAACATGGCTTCATTTTGTCTGGTCAATGTGCTCTTTGCTCAAGCCAAAGGTAATCCTAGACAGAAAAAGACATTGTTCTAACACCAATATGTAAGATGTCTCTGTCAGTGCGTTTACATGCAGACTCATAATCGGTTAAATAAACAAATAAGACTTCAACAGGACTTGTAAAATGCATGTAAACACCTTTATCCAATCTACTTCACACACAAATCGGCACATTAAGGGACAAGCGAAGTCGGATAAGAACACCTATAACTCGTTCATAGTCAGCATTCT
This sequence comes from Ammodytes marinus, assembly GCF_949987685.1. Lineage (NCBI taxonomy): Eukaryota > Metazoa > Chordata > Actinopteri > Uranoscopiformes > Ammodytidae > Ammodytes > Ammodytes marinus. The sequence goes on along the minus strand of NC_137211.1, from coordinate 30,164,507 downwards.
ATTTGCATGTATGCAAAATCTCATACCATTTATCCGATTCTCTGAAAGGCCATGTATACTCAGACAAGTGACTCGGTCTGTTCGAGTGGCAAGTTCGGTATATGTCTTAATCCAATCTAGTTGTCCCATGGAAACGCACTCTGTGAACTTCTAGGAGACGGACATAGTTTTCAGTCTTTTTGAATGGAACTGTAGCTAACTGTGTCACATGGATTTTAGTCAGACGTCATCCATATCATATTGATCATTCAATATCAACTCATTAGATTTGGATAAGGAACTCCAGTATTTGGATTGAGCAGCAAGATGTGCTAAATTTAGGTTAGTAGCCTAAGAATCCCAACATAAATCGCCATATACAGTATGACTGACTGTTGTAATCTGTGTGTGTGTGTGTGTGTGTGTGAGTGCGTGTGCATGCGTGTGTGTGTGTGTGTGTGTGTGTGTGTGTGTGTGTGTGTGTGTGTGTGTGTGTGTGTGTGTGTGTGTGTGTGTGTGTGTGTGTGAACAGAGGCTGGCTAACAGACCTATCAGTCTTTCTGCTGGACAACAGTGACACTATCCAGACACCCTGACTATCTGTGTGAGTGTGTGTGCCACCCGCATGTGTTTCTCAGCAAAATGTGTATTATCAGTGTGGGAGTGTACTGCACATATCTGTACAATGTACAGTGTGTGTGTGTGTGTGTGTGTGTGTGTGTGTGTGTGTGTGTGTGTGTGCGTGTGTGTGTGTGTGTGTGCATGCGTGTGTGTTTGTTGTAGCCACTCTTTGAACTCGTGACCTCGCGTTGAACTTTGTTCCATTGTCATTCAGTGAGCGTCACATGCTACTAGCCTAGCTTAGTAGCAGCATTACAGCTGGGCTTGTTGTAGGCGCGTGCTAACCCCCCCAGCACCACTCAATAGAAGCAGCAGTGTCTGGACTGGACACCCTCTCTCTGGAAGAACAGTCACTCATCTGTTGAAGTCTGTCGTGGCTATACCCAGTTGTGGGAACTGTTTCCAAAAAATGAAGCCAACTGTTGCTGCCAGAAGAGTTTAGCCATTTGTCATGTTTGCTTTGATAGACTTTAAAAGACATGTAATGTTCTCATCTACTGTGTTTGCGTCAACTAAAGAACAAGCCCTGCGTTCCAATCCCCATACTTCCCTACTATTTAGTATGCCAGAAAAAGATTTAGGATGTCCCAATGCATTTCCCCTTCAATTGTAGTATGCTGAAAATACATGGAGCATCACATATAACTGTATTGCTTCACCACCGTAGGATAGCAGTTTTCATTTCAATTGAGAGAAAGGGATAGAGAAGAGCATAAGACAGAGAGAGAGAGAGAGAGAGAGAGAGGGAGAGAGAGCAGAACAGATGTAGGCAGACGGAGAGAAAGTTTAATAGAGAGAGCTGTTGTCAACATCCTCTCCAAGGAGACAAAGGTCTCCATTGTAATTCAGTTGTTGTACTATATTTTGTTTTGATGTCCAATGTTTTGGGCTTTTTGCCGGTGCCATATGCCATAAAATGTATTGTGTGTGTGTGTGTGTGTGTGTGTGTGTGTGTGTGTGTGTGTGTGTGTGTGTGTGTGTGTGTGTGTGTGTGTGTGTGTGTGTGTGTGTGTGTGTGTGTGTGTGTGTGTGTGTGTGTGTGTGTGTGTGTGTGTGTGTGCGTTTGTGTGTGTGTGTGTGCGTGCGTGCGTCCGTGTGTGAGAAGCTGGCTGTCAGCTGTTGACAGCTGCTGTCATGTGTTGTTTGTGAGGTGTTGGCCGTTTTGCTGATTGAGAACAGTGAATTGTCAGTTGATGTAGTTATGGAGAGACATCTCTATGATGGGCCTGTTTAGCCCCGCACATCACTCATTTAAACCACTAGGTTTGATCCTAGGTTCATTTCTCCCTTTGTCTTCCCCAAGCCAAACACCACAGGCTGACACTATGAATGCAAATCAAAGCTGTTGGATTATTTTATGACAAAGGAAACAATATGAGAAAATATGAGAAATGTATGTTTGGGGAATGGATTTGATAGTTAGCACAACAAAGCACCACATGTGACAGATATGTCTCTCTCAGGCCTTTCACACCAAAATGAACCAAGAGTCAGTTCCAGGCTGGTGTTGGGGTCAGTTCAAAACTGGTTACAGCCTTATCCCAGTTATGAACCGGTTGGTTTCACATCGACCGGAGACAGGCAAGAGAGCAACGTCATGACGTCACTGTAAACGTGTGTGTACGTCATCCGACGCCGCTGCTCTTGTGGCTAACGCTAAAGCTACCGCTAGCTTTAAGCACAACAACAGCGGCGAATACGTCTTATTTTTACACTTGTTGGCTCTCGCTTTGCTTTCTTAAGCAAACAGGACCCATACAGCGTATTCTCGCCGGTCAATTTGTTCGCTACGTTCGGTAATTATGTTATGTTTACGTCTCGTAGTAGCGGTGTTTTTAAATATGGCGGGCATGAGGTTTGAGTTGCTCTGGTTGGTCAGGATAATCCCTCCCCCAACCGTTCGCGCAAGCAGTTCTTATCAAACCCTGCTCAATCCTGGGGTATGAGTTCCCCCGGTTTTTACGGCCCGGAGCAGGCTCTCTGGCGGTGTGAAACCAAAACACTGGCTCTAACTCCGAACAAGCCCAGAACTAGCTCCGATTTTGCGGCGGTGTGAAAGGCCTATCTTAGGTCTTTCACACCGCAGCAAAATCGGAGCCGGTTCTGGGCTAGTTCGGAGCTAGAGACAGTGTTTTGGTTTCACAACGCCAGAGAACCGGCTCCGGCCTGTAAAAACCGGTTCAACTCAAACACCAGGATTGAGCAGGGTCTAAATCAAGAACTGCTTTTACGCCAGGGGCAGGGGGCGGGGTTATCCTTACCTTCATGGAGGGATTATCCTGACCAACCAGACCAAATCAAAGCTCAAACCTCATGCCCGCCATATTTAAAAACACCGCTACTACGAGACGTAAACATAACATAATTACCGAACGTACCGGCGAAAATACGCTGTATGGGTCCTGTTTGCAAAGTAGGGTGACCAGATCCCAATTCACCAGATGTGGGACAAAGACTACGTTTATGCGGGACAATGTGCCGTTTTTTTTTAGCAAAATAAACTTGTGTCACCACCGGTAATGCCAGAGACACTGCTTTCTATATTAAAAAACACTATCTTTAGATCAGCGCACAGCAGTTAAGTTACTGTTAAACAAATAGAGCATTAAGGCTGCGGCTTCACATTAAAAGCATTTCACTGGCTTCACATTAGGATTTCACTGGACAAACGTGAGTTGGCTTTTATTTTGAAGTAACAGGAAAGTAAACCCACTGAGCCGAGCAGGGCGACAGACAAACGGAGACACACACACACACACACACACACACACACACACACACACACAGACAAACGGAGAGACGCACACTCACTCACTCACACACACACACACACACACACACACACACACACACACACACACACACACACACAAACGGAGACATGTAAAAATAAGGTATTCGCCGCTGTTGTTGTGCTTAAAGCTAGCGGTAGCTTTAGCGTTAGCCACAAGAGCAGCGGCGTCGGGTGACGTACACACACGTTTACAGTGACGTCATGACGTTGCTCTCTTGCCGGCTCCATGGCTGTCTCTGGTCGTTGTGAAACCAACCGGTTCATAACTGGGATAAGGCTGTAACCAGTTTTGAACTGGCCCCAGCACCAGCCCGGAACTGGCTCATGGTTCTTTTTGGTGTGAAAGGCCTATCTGTGTGGTGAAACATGCTGTGGAATTATTGACTCCTGACACCCCTCTGCTTATCTTCACTCTACATGCTCTCTGCCTCCTCAAGCATAATGCACTGCTGAATGTTCATGAGTCTTTGCATTGGCTGACTGGGCTGCTCACTTCATGCATTATATTACCTAATGTTAGCCTCATAGCATAATTGCCTAAATCATATTTACTCTACTCTACATCTACTCTAGTCTACATCTACATCTACTCTACTCTACATCTACTTTACCCTACTCTATAACCCTTAAAATATGACTTAGGCAATTATGCTATTAGGCTAACGAAAAGTAGAGTAAAAGTAGTAAATATGATTTAGGCAATTATGCTATGAGGCTAACGATATGCTGGATGCACACTGACAGCTATAGCTTTCAAGTATTTAAAACGTCAACCAACAGCACCAATAAATGTGAATATATACTGTACATGAAATGAAAACTTACTTAATTGGGTATTGAGTAATTCTAGGGGGGAAATAAATAGCTTCCTTCATGTTGATATACCATGATCATTCAATCATTTCTCACATTGTTTGAACTAATAAAGATTCAGTACACTTTTTCATTATTCAATTTCTTTCCACCAAAATGTTGCATTGCGTGTTTTTGGTCATCATATTTTAAGCTGGTATCTTACTCCGTTGTTATCTTGGAAGTTGATTGAGCTTTTAATTGGAGGTGATGCATACATCGTGTGTGTGTGTGTGTGTGTGTGTGTGTGTGTGTGTGTTTGGTGGATGTGAACTTACCAACACCGCTGCTAACATGATTACCCTCTAGCCATGTGGCCACACACTCTTCCACATATAAGCACACACACACACACACACACACACACAAAAACACCTAAATCCTACTCAGTTAAGTTTACTGCTCTGTGTTGGCACTGCCTTGGATTTGATGCTGAAATTTTGATGTACAGCTAGCAGTAGATGAAAAAATCTGAAAGATTACACATCGGGTGACAAGCAGTTTGAGGTAATAATCTTTGGAATGTCCACATAAATGAATGTCTGACATAGCTGGAATCTTGCATCGGTCAAAATGTGTCTGAACCCAGAAGAAGTATGTTGAGAAATAGCTCCTTTACTGGCAAACAGCTTGTCTGTAATACAGTTCAAAGGTCATATAAGAACAGTGTTGTTCCCTAGAGCAGTCATTTAGCTACTATAGTTAAACATATGTTCCTTCACAGAACAATGAAGAAGTCACAGTGGTTCATTCCCCATGGCCAGTGTCAGTGTTATCACCAGAGCTGTAGACAACATCCATGAGAAACATCAAAATACCATTTCTTCTGTTGTCTTCACCTCTTTATCTTGAATAGCCCCCCCCCCCCCCCCCCCCCTCACCTCCCCCTTCTGTTCATCTCTGTGTCTCATCGGAATCTGAACCAGATTTAATATTAGCAGAGGGAGTATCGGGTAACATGTGAACGAGAAAACACAAATGTGTGTGTGTGTGTGTGTGTGTGTGTGTGTGTGTGTGTGTGTGTGTGTGTGTGTGTGTGTGTGTGTGTGTGTGTGTGTGTGTGTGTGTGTGTGTGTGTGTGTGTGTGTGTGTGTGTGTGTGTGTGTGTGTGTGTGTGTGTGTGTGTGTCCAAGCTAATCCGTAGGCCCTTTTACACGGCCAGTGAAAGACTGTAAAAATGCCCTTCGCCCTGCTGTGTAAATGGCTCCATTGCGGAACGGGGTACGACAGGCTCAACAGATTGTTCCGGGAATTTTACCTCAGAGGTCCATTCGTAGGCAGATTTCTGGGAGAAGATGACAAAACAACGGGGGCGCCCTTAGCTCAGTTGGTAGGGCGTCCCCCCCATGGGCCTCGGCCAGCAGTGGACCCGGGTTCGATTCCGGCCCGCGGTCGTTCTCTGCATGTCACTCCCCTCTCTGCCCCATTTCAACTCTGTCTCTACACTATCAATAAAGCATAAAAATGCCAAAAAACAATCTTATAAATAAGATGACAAAACAACAAAAAATAACAGTTGATTTTAAATTGCATGAAACACCTAATCTATAACAAGATGAAGAATCTATACAGCCCTGTTCTGTGAGCTATGTGGGACTCTTTCCACACAGCTGGGACGTGTACAGCTTGATTCTCAGTACCTCAGTATAGTGCACTGCACTAGGGGTGGGAGCTTGTCATTCTGAGCGGCTGAGCTAAATAGCAGACATGGTTGAAGGTAATGATAAGGATGAGTGTAAGAGGATGAGGTCAGCGGGGAGAATGGCTGGATGAGACGGAGGAACTGAAGGAGGGATAGAGGGATAGAAGGATAGCGGGTTAAAGGGATATAAGGATAGAGGGATGAAGTGGGCGGATGGAAGGCAGAGCAGCAGAGGGATGATGGGATAAGGAGGTGAAACCCAGTGGGGGGGCGGGGCCTGATTATGCTAATCCATGGTGGACCCCCTCATGGCAGATTAGCGCCTGTACACACACACACACACACACACACACACACACACACACACACACACACACACACACACACACACACACACACACACACACACACACACACACACACACACACACACACACACACACACACAGTTGTGTTTTCATCACATCCGAGGACATTACATAGCGTTACATTCATTGGAGACTTGCCCTGACCATATTTACTACTTGCCTAACCCATTACCTTAACTTAAACCTAAATCTACCCTTACCTTAAAGCAAGTCTTCACCCTACTATGTCATTATTATGTTAAGGGGACTTCCATTGTGTCCCCAAAAGGAAGGTACGTCCCCACAATATCACTCGAAAACTGAAGTGTCCCCACAACACGAGTAATACACACCCACACCCACACACACACACACCTTCTGTTGCCCAAGCACATGTTGATTTGCCCCTTTTCCCTGCACCCCGTGGCCTCAGCCAAATCCCTCACAGATCTGTAGACTAGCAGCCTGGACCGGGGGGGGCACTGAGGTCACATTCACCTACAAACACCATGTCTTGCTTCAGTACATTTTGAACCAAGGAGATGTTTCTCCTCTACTCTCTGAGCTATATTCAATTATTTGAATATTTCAAAGGTCACACTCACTTATTACATCTTGGCCCAGCACTGCATTTGCTGTAGATACATTACCGATTGGTGTTCTACACTTTGTGTCAAAGTATTTCAACGTCTGGACTCACAACATTACAACGTGAGCAAAACACATGATTTTCTTCTTTTTTCTGCAGTTTCTTGCTATAGCTCATCCCTACAGTTTCCAGATGAAACGTCTTTGACTATGACACCAAGGTTCTGTGGTGTGACTTCAAAGTCTACATTAGTGAACAACACCATTTCACAAGGCAGAGAGTTCTGTGGGAGCTGATAGGCTTAATCAACTTTGTGTCTACACATTTTATTGCAGTTGCTTGAATGTAACCCACATTCATTGATATGAAAAAAGCACCTCGTTGGTGTCCAAGAGTCCATTTTATGATCGTGAAGAACAAACCAATAAAAAAAGACATATTACCATCTGACAGCATTACAGCCAGGGGCCTGTTTGTAGTTATTTGGATGAACAGAAGACGTTTAACCATGACGAGGCCCTTCTTTTACACTTACTAAAAGACATGCCCTTTAACCCACCATTGAACTCTTTAAGTACTGCTCAGGGGCCCACTTCAGGGACTGCATTGCCTTTAAGTTGGGGATCAGATGTGTAGAACTGTTTAAGCATAGCAGAAATGATGTCACGGACATGTGTGCTCAGCAAAACATTTTCCCTGGATGAATAGCTTTGGAAAAAAAATAGAATGCAGAAGACAGATTGTGTCACAGTAAACGTAAGCCAGTAGTCGTAGAAGGTAAAGAAGACGAGGCATGAATGGCAGGATATGCTTAACGTCAGCCCAGATTGTGCACAGTGCGGCACTTCTGCTACTGCAAATGACACCGGCAAGGATGAAGAGGGATTAGGATGAACACAGCATGCTGAATGCTGGGGAAGAGTTACAGCAGGCTAACCCAAGCAGTCTTCTCACAGTCACAAATGAAACTGCACTGATACAGAGCAGTGTTGTCTTTTTGAAACCCTAGCAATGGGAATCTATGTCAGCCATGTTTTCACTGACAATCTCACTACTGGGGATAAACAACAGTTAAAGGTTGTGTGGGTGTGTCAGAGAAGTGAAGGTATATTCTCATAACTGAATAAACAAACTTTCCTCGCAGGAAAATGTTACGCCTGGAACACTGTTTGAAGTTAGAAAGCTTCCTGAAAAGTTACTGTTTCACTGTTGTTGTTTACAGCAGCAGGGCCCACAGTTTGGTTTACAAACATATTTTAGTCTTACGTTTGATTCCAGGTGCTTCTAAGGTAAAGGTTCTTTTGTTGCATACATTTTTAAGAAAAAAATTATGGACGTTGCTCCTCAATATACATTGAAAGAAACGCAAAGATTTGGATAAAGTTGCTGCGATTCCAACGTTATGTGACTGACAAATGCTATTTTTTTTTTGGGGGGGGGGGGGGGGGCTAGGAAGTGTGTCAGGCGGTGTTCTCAGAGTAATCCAGTGTTTAGCTGACCGTGACATGGCACAACATAGGGATGTCAACTCAGCGGATGGAGTGGAGGTGGAGAGGGGTTTTTTTTCTGATTGGAAATGCATGAGCTTGTACAGTTACATCTATTTATTTGTATAGTACCATTCTTGACACTGTCACAATGCGCTTAACAAGGAAACATAAAGCAGAATATATGTCCAGTGAGAAGACAGACAAGACATACAGACCTACGAGTACAGACACATTCTAAAAACAAACCAAAATATAATAGTCAAAGTCTTTTATTGACAGTTCTGATATATGCAAGACATACATCAGAATCAAAATGGCGTTTATCTCTGATCCACAGTGCAGTTGGAATGATAAAATAAAAAAATATAGAGTTAAATAAGATAAACAAGATACACATAAACAATATTTACATAAGATCAATTCAAAGGAATATTCTGTGCAATATAAAACAGTATATATCATCATCCCCCATGTCCTCTGTCTGCATATATCTTCACTAAATGCTCCACTTTATCCCATCCTCTCATCCGTTCATCTTGCTCTCTTCTGTCACACACCATCATACAGTAACTCAGCACTGCTCACAGTCAGCCACATCTACTTATCTTCACCCTTTCCAAAGGTCATTACACCCAAAGCCTGTTTAGACAGATTAGAATGGAGGCCTATGGCAAGTCAGATGAGCTGCGTCATCTGCCATCCTCCCTCCCCACCTTATCAAACACTCACGCACACACACACACACACACACACACACACACACACACACACACACACACACACACACACACACACACACACACACACACACACACACACACACACACACACACACACACACACACACACACACACACACACACACACACACACACACACACACACACAGATGCAGACAGACACCAGAGCGTGATCTTGTGGAAGGAGATACATATGCTGCCCAAAGAGTGTAAAAAGCATATGCACTCAAAGTCCATACTGTATGTAACACGTGCACATAAGTTAAAGTGCATAAACATATGTAATCATAACACACACGCATACCCTCCATGCATTCAGTCACACACTTCAGTATGTGTAGGCTTAAAGGGAGGGTAAGCAATTCTGGAGAGTGATTGTTGACAAAATCACTATCACAATCTGCTTCTTGTCCGTACTATGAGAGTGCGGAAAAGAAATCTGGTGTTATTACACTGTCTAGACTCTGTAAAGGAGCATTGTTACATGCTAAGGTGAGCCCCCTTGGTTTACATACCAGTTTATTGGTAACACAAGACCGAAAGCAGACAACCATAAACAGCTTGGGCAACAGGAAGCATGTCTTCTATTTCTGATGCAATTTGAGCATATTGTGGATTTCTGGAAAACAAAATTGAGGAAAACGTTTTACGGTTCAGAAAACATTTTCTTAACCCTTTATAGGGCACTCATTGAAATACTTAGAAATTCTAAATGTCAACCCTACAGTGTTATTGGAGGATATAACAAGACTATATTTTCTTTTTCAAATAAAAAAAAAATATTAATTTTTACGTTGCAAATCGAGGTCAACAAAGTTACCATATATGGTTCCTTGCCCGTTTAGGGTAAGAAAAAATCCCCAAAAGTGTATATATAGAAAATACAAGAAAATACACTAATAAAGTAAAGGAACATTTATTTACTGATAAAAAACACATAAAACATTAAGGAACATATATTTAGTGATACTAGAACTTGTCACAAGAATGTTCGTTAAAATGTCCAGGCCAGTCATTAAGGCAGCTGCTTCATTGTACTTGATGAAGCAGTAGCACTCAGCAATGAGGCAAAGGTAGATCCTGCAGACCATGCAGACTACATTTGACCTCAAGACTTCCCCCTACTGCTGCAGTACTTCAAGGTGTTGCAGTTGGTTTAGACAGGGGCACAGAACAGGGACAGGTTACACTGTACAGAATAATCTGGGGTGTGGCTGCGGTGTCCCTGGACAGGCGCAGGGACACCAACAGAGGTCCTGAGGCTCCCTAGAGATGCTGAGCTCCTTCAGGGGTAAGATGTGAACCTCATCTGGCTGCCGGAACACCTGTATTCTGAATTTCTTTGGTTACTGGCAATCCAACCAAGAGCCTTGCAGTCCCGCGTGTAGATGACCCCAGCATTTGTGAGGCTGTCATCAATTGCAATTGTAGACAGCTGCTAAAGACAAGAGAGTTTTTGAGTCAATATCAAGTCCACTTTGTGTTCTTTTTTAAGATAAACAGAAACAGTGAAGTGTATATCTACTTGAAAACAAAGAATATTGACGTTTAAATTGTAAATATATATAATATGATTGACATAAATTGAAAATATAAATGAGTGAAAAATAGTATAAGTAATGGTGGTACCACTACTTTCTTCTCATAATTCAATCAGAAAATTTAAATACATCACACATTTTGAATAACTTTATAAATTTTAGCAGTGATACCACTCACAGCAAAAATAAATACCTACATATGCCATTTAAGTATAATGTAAAGCGTTGTAAAGTCTCAAAACTGTCCAAAATCCCACATATTTCACTATTTATAGCTAGAAACTTTCTAAAAAAGTCAAAAAATGTCTCACTCCAACATCCAATGCGCTAATGAGGACTATTGTCTATGTTGTCATGTGTTATTTGTTAAAAAGCAAGCACATATGGCTTACTATACCCATTGGGTGTATGGGCGTATGTCTAAATATGGACATATGGTCACATGTACAATTGTTAGGTGTATCGGGCGTATGATCAAATATGGTGCCTCTATTTTTCATGCCAAAATTTTACAAATTTCTACAAAGACTACACAAACAACCCCTATCTCAACATCTAACACAGCTATTCAACCATATAATGTGTGAGTTTCAACAACTTACCTTTGTTAGTTTTCACGTTAGCCCCGTGAGTATGGAAGCTTGTACAGGCCGATCATGGTACTGCATGGACTTTCGTGGGAAGCTGAAGTTTGAGATGCTCTAAAATACAGCCGATTGGTCAGATGTTATCACTTGACTAACTGTGACATAGCCTGGTCTCTCCAGATTGGCTGTGAGAAATATATGGGCAGGGCTGTACGCTTATTTTTTTAGGTGGTAGCACTGGTGCTAGCAAGCAAAAAAAATCAGTAGCACAAAAATAAATTCAGTAGCACACAAAGTATGATCGAAAACTTGCATAACCTTAACCCATGCATTTCGCTCTAATTACCTTTTAGCCTGTCATCTTGGTCTCATTTGAAACTCTCAATTAATGTCATATCCTAGTGTGTGCAGTAATAATTGTAGAAAAATTAATAGGGGTGCACTGATTGTAATTTAGACAAAATAATCTAACCTGCCTGCCAATTGCAATTTTTTGCTGATTCAGAAATATTTCTCCCCATAAAATTAATATCTATATATTTTTTGTATATACATATCATTATTATATTCATAATAATAAACATTTTTGGTAAATGTCCTTCTGTTAATTAAAACCTAACTTTAAAACATATAGCCTATTAAATAAATAAGTATACATATTGGTACAATTTAGGATAAGTTAAATAGGTTGTTGTGAATGTGTTGGGAGTAGTTCTTCAGTGGCTTATCAGTTATTTCAAACTTTGTTTAAATAGACTACTGTTGTTGACTGTTCTCTGCAGCTGAAGCAGTTGATTTTCAAGCTAGCGCACTGCAGGGCTGTGAAGCACGAACTTCCTGTTCTTACCGGCTTCAAAAAAGTCAACTCACGTTTGGCTAGTAACATGCTTTTAATGTGAAGGCGCACAGGAAATGTTTTGTTTGCACACGCGCTAACTTAACTGCGTGCGTGCCGTCTCCTTCCGGTTATTACCGTTGGTGAAGTGTAGACGCTAGGTCCCGAGCACACATCTTTCACCAGCCAAAGTGGAGGGTGGACTCAATAACTTACTTGCCTAAGACTACATTTACCCGAATTTGGAGAGTGTTAATGTAGAGCCCTCTAAGCAGTGTTGTGCAGCACTCCTCTGTGTCTCAAACAGACAGCATCTGCTCATTAGCACGGTGCGAGTGTACTTGTATTCATCATCGCACGTGATCAATTTCAGTAGCAAATGCGATCAAAACTGTCGCACTGTACAGCCCTGATGGGCTTTGCTCCTTAATGGATAGGTTTGGTGAGGCTTTTAAGGTAGTCAACTTAAGTTACCATATATGGTTCCTTGCCCTATAAAGGGTTAACCATACATTTAGGAGCCATTGCTAGGGTCCCTTGACGACACGGGGCCCAAGGTGAATGCTTACCATTGCCACACTATTGCATTTACACATCAAACCAGTTGAAGTGCAATCATGAGGATAAGTAGTTGCTTTAAAGACCTACTTCACCGGTGGGAATATGAAAGTGTATTGAATTCTGAGATCCTATGTAGTATAAATGTGAAAACATTTTTGAAATCGGTTCATCCTAGCCTGAGAAAAGGCAGAAAGAGTGTTTTATGGTCTCACTGTCTAAAACCCTATCTTTTCCCATGCGTGACATCACACATGGTAAAATTTAGGGTTAGGATTAACAGGACAGCTGGGCCAAGGGAAGACTGAGGGAAGAAAAACCTCATTCATTATATTATAATAGTGATTTTGTAATGGTAGAACGCCGGTTCCGTATGGGTGAAGTGTTCTTAAGGTGCTATAAAAGGGAAAGACCTTGCTTTGAAAATAACATGAATTGAAAAATATGTGTAAAGGAGTGCATATGTAAATGAGTTGAGAAGGAGGAGTTTATGAAAAGAAAGAAGAGGAGGAGGCATGGAGAAAGGGATGCAGGCCTCTGAAAACTGGCAGCTCAAAAGGAGGGAGGGTGTTGTTCCTTTTTTTTTTTTTTTTAGATTTCTTTTTTTTGGGGGAGGGGGAGCTGGAGAGGCGTTGAGAGGAACGGCATAGGAGAAAGGGATTTTGGCTGGGGAGTGATGCTGGAGCCCTAGATGAATACAGACGAGTTGGAGTTGACAGATGTAAATAAAGGGCAGAATGGACTGCAATAACAATAATAGCAAAGGTTTCTCCGCATCATGGCTCTCTGGCTGGTATAACAACAGGGGAACAAATTGGGATTCCACGCTCGCACAAGTCTCCCTGTGTGGTGATGTGTTGTGCTTCTGCTTGGAGGCAGTTGGTGTCTTAGTATTTGAACCCTCCTGCACTGCAAGAAAAACATCTTATGGTAAAACATGTTAAGACAGAGTTTAACCCTACTACGAGGAACTTTTAAATGATGATAGATGATTATGAGACAGCTTTTCCTCTGATGGTCATAAAAAGACCAGATACCGCAAACGAGACCATCAGTGATCAATGAAGACAACGTAATATAACGTTTTTTAGTCTGTTATTTTTTGCAGTGTGCTGTGGCCATCCGTCCCTAAGTCCCCTTCCTCTCACTTGTTTGTTGTTTGAATGTGTGTGTGTGTGTGTGTGTGTCTCCATTTCTTTGAGAGGGTCAAAGCCTTGTATAATGTGTGCGCGAAGCCCCCTTGTTTTTCACATGCAGATCAGCCACATAAGCCTCTCCACACAGGCTTTCACATGGACCTGCTATAGTCTGCAGCTTCTCAACAAAACCCACTTGTCCAGTGTGTGTGTGTGTGTGTGTGTGTGTGTGTGCGTGTGGCCACCAGTTCCTTTCTGTAGAGACACAAAGCTCGCTGGATGCTGTGTGTGTTGACTCGGCTGACGTCTTGAGGTCCCTGTGTATTCTGCTTGAGTTATAACGCTCTAAAAGAAACGTGCTTCTCTTCAGTTTCTGTGATCAGACTTAAGAGTGTTTACCTCCTATTTCATTTGAGGTGACAATGTGTATTTTCTGTTGACTCGGAGTGCTTATTCTCTTCTTTCCTTTCTTATTTATTTTATTTTATTTTATTTTATTTTATTTTATTTTATTTTATTTTATTTTATTTTATTTTATTTTATTTTATTTTATTTTATTTTATTTTATTTTATTTTATTTTATAGCTTTATTAGATAGTACAGAGTTGAAATAGGGAGAGAGAGAGAGAGAGAGAGAGAGAGAGAGAGAGAGAGAGAGAGAGAGAGAGAGAGAGAGAGAGAGAGAGGGGATGACCTGCAGTAATGGTCCACGGGTCGGATTCGAGTTTTTTCTGAACTTTAGAGTGTTAATATGTCTATGCACATTAGGGCTGTCACTCACTTCTAAAATAATAAGTTATAAAAAAAAGCCGACCAACTATTTAATTTGAAAACATTTATAAATTGACAGGTGTAGTTGCTGTGCCTCCACTGCTACGATGAGTGACAAGCTAACGGGTACCCATGCCAAACGCTTCTACACAATGCTAACACTTCATCACTTCGCTTGGTGTCTTGTTAGCTTGTTGGTTTACTCAATTGTGATTCAATGAAGACTATACCAATAACCAAACGTGCTGAGGGAAACAGGCCATGCATCCAATCAGAATGACAGTTGATATTGGTCTTACGCATGGTGCATTAAGACAGTTTAGGTGTATTCCTCAATTTTAATTTTAAAGGTTCTGTAGCCTACAGCCACATAATCTCCTTGACGATAAGCTTATTTTATGTGTGTTGATGTTCACTATAGCCATTAAGCTTAACCTCAGCTCACTCACTGCATTGCACTGTAGCATTCCCACAAGGGCGCATGGTAACACACACCAAAGGGAGTGCACACTGCTGATTACAGAAACACATAGATACACATCAATTATTCATCTGAATGGGAGCACAACACCATTCCCTGTATTTTCATATAGATGTCATTCACATCTGTGCCATTTCATTGTAAATGTACATAGCAACCAGTCAATTTCTTTAACAAATCATTCTAGATTCAGAAGAACTGTCCAAAATGTGCCCGCGCTGTCCTCTCCAGATGTATAATTAAAAGCGGGGAAGAAAGGCAAATGTTGCTTTAATCTCATTTGCAGGCGAACAATGGGCCAGGGACTACACTAAACTCATAAAAGTGGCTTTAATGCAATGAAATTTAATGAGGTAATTTGTGCAGAGAGAAGAAGAGAGAGGGATGGTGAAAGTGTCCTGCTGTGTGCAAGGGTACACACACACACACACACACACACACACACACACACATATATATATATATATAAAGTAGGGCAGACACGGACATGGGAAGTAAATCTGTCACATTGTATGAAAATGTATTATCGATAGAAAGAGAGAATATACAGGCAGACGGCTAACGGCTAACAGTTGCTCCCCGAGCCTCTAACTGTTTTGTTTTAAGTCTTTGCACCATCAACTGTCTGTGAAGCATGTTTCTGTAGTAGAGCAGTTTACTACATATTAAAAACAGAAAATATATCTTTTTTTAATTACCAGAAGCAACGCTGCTAATCACATACAATGGCTTTATTTTTAGCTGTAAAGGATGTCTCTATTTGCCCCCAAACTGTGAGCAACGATGGAATAAATAATAGTAGGCCTAAGCAATGCAGCGTCTTGGTCTTTTTCTCTCATCTTGTAAGAGAAGTGTGTTCCCCCATCCCTCCTGGGCCCAGGATAACTGTGCAGGTGTTTCCCCCTTGACGGCGGGCCTGCCCACAAGCGCTGAATAAGGGTCCTGCGCCCAGCTGTGAAACTTTGTGGGCGTGTTAGCGCCGTTATATACTGAGTGCAAACCCCTTAGTGGATACTGTGCTAAAACGGAGCAGAGTGAGGGAAGCTATTTGGCCGCACTTCATGGGGCTATTAGCGCGAGCAATCCATTCTTAGTGGATGTGGCCCTAAGTCAGCATGATCAGAAGTTACATTGCTCCCTTAGCTCAGTTGGTAGGGCGTCCCCCCCCCCCATGGGCCTCGGCCAGCAGCAGACCCGGGTTCGATTCCGGCCCGCGGTCGTTCTCTGCATGTCACTCCCCTCTCTGCCCCATTTCAACTCTGTCTCTACACTATCAATAAAGCATAAAAATTTCCCAAAAAATATCTTTAAAAAAAAGTTACATTGCTTTGAAAGTAATAAAGGAACTGTTGATGTTCTGGAGGGTGTAAAGCAATATATACACAGGAAATATTCTGTATCAAGAAGACATAATAAATCACTACTGTTGGCTTTGTTTTTTCATTAGGCGGCAAAGTCTCTTGATATTATAGCTCTACTTGTTTCTCTTATCAGGCCAGTGTTCAACTGCTGTGTGCTATCATCATTAGTATGAAACTCATACTAACACGTGGCTTTCATTTACTTGCTTTGCAAGTAGGCCACAGTACATACTGTAAGTCAAGGTTCATATCCCTTCTTGGCACCAAACCAATCGACTGACGTATTTAAATTATGACTGAAGTCAAACTGAATGGCCAAAATGAAAAGCTTACGAATGATTCTCTTAGCTCACATGTTCATGACCTACTGTAGATGGAACAACAGAGTGTGGCCAGAGCTGCAGTGATGTACTTCATACTGAGGGCTTGCATGTTTGTGCTCTCTTTCTTTAAATCGCCTTGAATTATTATGCTAATCCAGTCTTGTATTACCCCCCCCCCCGCCATACACACACACACACACACACACACACACCCCAGCACAGCCTTCCTCTAGCAGAGTCATGTTACTTTTTTCAATAGTTTGAATAGTTCATTTGAATTGCATAACTTTTATATTTGACTTTGCAACAATGCACACACTAACACACACACACACACACACACACACACACACACACACACACACACACACACACACACACACACACTTGTCTTTGTGCTGCCGCCAAGCCGCAGTGCTGCTGCTGCTGCTTTACTTTCCCTGCAGAAGCCAATAACAGTTTAACTGTACTGTCACTCAACAGCGCCGGGCGAGAGAGAGAGAGAGAGAGTGAGAGAGAGAGAGAGAGAGAGAGAGAGAGTGAGAGAGAGAGAGAGATGGATGGATGAGACTGAGAGCGGAAGAGAGGAAAGAGCTGGTGGATGCTGGGGCAGGGAGCAGGTGAGCAATGTGACAGAGCGCTAGTTACTGTAGGTTGAAGTGCAGTGGAGGAGAGAGCACAGTCGAGGCTCTCAACTTTGTAACAGCTAGCGTTAGCGGCTAAAACTCTCCATCAAAGGGCTCCCATCAATCACGGGTCACCGCGGGCTGAAAGGAACTAGAAAAACTCCAACTCCCACAATCCATTTAGAGCCTCACACTAATGACAGGGGGGCCACCTCGAGTTGTATAAATGAACTTAATTATACGGTATATTTAAATATGGATTGCATATAAATTACAGTTATGGACTTTGAAATGTATTGGGTTCAGCTGGTTCAGGCTTCGATGTAAAGCTGTGGATCTGTTACATTGTTTCCAGAGAAGCATTAGCATTAGCAGCTCCATATGCATCCTATTTGATTAAGGTGAGACACTGCAGGACAAGGTCCAACATGTACATTTAGGTGTTTCATTGTCTAAACCTTGTATGTTTGCTTCTCTATATTTCTCCTATACAACCATCTTTAACGTTTATCATTTATCCATTATCTCCAAAAAAAATTTTCTTTCAATACTCTGAAAGTTCTGAGACTTCTAAAGCACCTACATCAACTGAACTTTTCCATTATCATTCTTAGCAATATTTTGAAGGATTTGTTGCATGTATGTTGTTAATTGTCTGATTTATGAGACATTTTCTTCTTCCAAACAGACATACAATGCATTTTGAAGATCTTTAAATAGTGTTTGGGGGATTTATAAAATAAAAATAAGGCTGTATCCAAAATCTGTTCTGTAAAAAATGTTGGACACTTAATATGCTGTAAACAAGACATACAGATTTGAACTCTGGTTTTATCCAACAACTAGATTTTAGTTTTTTTAAAGAGATACGCATACTTGGTTAGATATTGCCACATTTGCATTGTTATCCAAACATTTCTGAAACAATTATAATACAAAAATATATGGTTTTAATGTAAGTAATCAACAAAAATGTTACGTATACCTTAACTAGCCACAACCGGACGTGCACAGTCTTATTTTATTTGGCCTGTAGATACCCAGCTTCTATTCTATTCTATTTTATAACATCAAATGATACAGAGTGATCAACGGCCCCAATATTAAATATTATATATATAATCTAAATAACAAAAGATGTATTGGAATTTGATAAAGATGTTCTCAGTAGTTTATAGAATAAAACCAACATGTTCATTCTACTTAAACATATGCCTATAAATAGTAAAACGAGAGACACTGAACATTTGGAGTGGTCTCTTCATTTTTCCCAGAGCTGTATATATATATATATATATATATATATATATACATATATATATAATATTATATATGTATATATATTAATACGACCTCGACCCCTATATGGTCCTCTGCTCCATTAAGGGAGAGATGAGGTTTAGCACGGGCCGACACTATCTTAACTGAGGTGAATCACCTTCCCTCTGGCTCCATAGGGGTTAATAACTCTCATCTTACGGATGAAGGGAAAAGGAGGAGAGGAAAGAGAGAGAGAGAGAGAGTGTCTGTGCTGTGGCAGTGTGCTCTGGGGGTCAAGGTAAACGGGTGTGGTGGCAGTTTGTAATGAAGCACGCAGACATGAAGAAGTCATGGCCACCGTCTCTTCAGAGTACATTATGTGTCTGAAAATGCATGATTTCAATGCACACGTGTGTTATGTGCTGTGTGTGTGTGTGTGTGTGCGTGCGTGCGTGCGTGTTCATGCATGTTGTCCTGTATATGGGAGCAGCCAGGCAGTAAATGAAGTCCTCCCACTTCGATGTCCATCTATCCGTAGGACACACCACATAAGTCAAGTCACTTTTATCTATATGGTTGTTGCATAAAATGTCAACATTGTATTATAGTGGGGTTTACAACCTGTGTCACAACATATTCCACCTTGGGAAAAAGTTGTCCTAACCGATATATGAAAGTGTCAGAAAAGAATATAACACATGGAATAAAATAAAGGTTTGATGGATGAATAAATAAACCGAACAAATAGTTGTACGTCATGCTGGACACAGGTTTACATTTTAAAATGCGGGTGTGTGTGTGTGGGTGTGTGTGTGTGTGTGTGTGTGTGTGTGTGTGTGTGTGTGTGTGTGTGTGTGTGGTGTGTGTGGAAAACAATCAAACTAGTCTAAACTGTACTTGTCTTTTAAGGGGTTGAATAGACAAGTTAAGCCTTCATGCATAGTGACAGCTATGACTGGAAATATGCAGCGCCCCCTTCAGGCAATTCATAAAACCCAATCAGGAAATCAATATGGGACTGTGAGTACTGTATGCTTGAGCTACACAGCTTATTCATGTAGCTAAATATATTCATTATCCATAATTTATGATTATTGCGATAATGGAAATTCACCACGATCAACATATTGTTATTGTGACTTATTGCCGTTCCTCAAAGCAATCTCATTTCTCTTCCCATCCCTATTCCTACTAGAATACCAATGTGTGTTCAGCATTCATTTGAGAGGAGCAACCTTATGCTAAGCTAAGCTACCACACCACATGTGTGTTCTGATCCGTGGTAAAGTCTGCAGATTGTAAATGTTCAAAAAATACCAGTTATACATGAACAGCCAGACATTAGATTTCCATTTTGATTGCCAATCGACCAATAAACTCCACGGCGGACCACCTTTGAGTGCCAAACTGGCCCCACTACAATCAGTGACGAGTGCCGGGATGTTCCAGACACCTTTGGCACACACACACACACGCACACACACACACACACACACACACACACACACACACACAGCTCGCCCACATACGTACGTATATGAAGTGACACTAAATGGAGCGCTCCATAATCTGCTCCCATCTATCAGTAATGGGCTTGGCTATCCATCCAGTTTAGGTGTGTGTGTGTGTGTGTGTGTGTGTGTGTGTGTGTGTGTGTGTGTGTGTGTGTGCGTGTGTGTGTGTGTGTGTGTGCGTGCGTGTGTGTATCTGTAGTCAGCCCCGTCGTCGTAGCGATCCCTCATAAGGCGTGTAATAACCATTCCCTGTGGTAATCTCCACGGTGATGGGAGCCATTCCAGCCAGCCTTGACCCCATGTGACACCGCATGCTGATGATGATGTCATTTTCTTCATATAGTAGAACCCGCTCTTGTCTTGAAGAGTGTGTGTGTGTGTGTGTGTGTGTGTGTGTGTCGGTTGTGAGACGACTGCTGCTCACGAGTGGAGGTCAAAGCTCTGATCTCATCTGTCTCTCTCAGCAGCTGATTGAATCGAATGGCCAGAGCGAGAGACAGAAGAGAGTTAGATCAAAGTGTGTGTGTGTGTGTGTGTGTGTGTGTGTGTGTGTGTGTGAGTGCGTGTGTGTGTGTATGTGTCTGTGTCTGTGTGTGTGTGCGTGTGTGTGTGTGTGTGTTTCTCATTACTCTGAGGAGAATATGAAGCAGGTGTTCAGTTGATTCTGTCGTTTGTCAGCAGGTGAATATAAACTACTCATTTTATTTGCGTGTGCGGCTACTTCCTCTCATCCCCACACAGGATCATTCAGACACATTTCTTTTTAAAGTGAAGATTTGTGCTAACACTAAACAGAAATAGATTCAAAAGACTATAAAATATCAAATCAACAATAACACACAAAACATTAACTACAACAAATGCAGTTTTTCGAACATTTTAAAGACCTACTTCACCGGTGGGAATATGAAGGTGTATTGAATTCTGAGATCCTATTTAGTATAAATGTGCAAAAAAAAATTGAAATCGGATCATCCTAGCCTGAGAAAAGGCAGAAAGAGTGTTTTATGGTCTCACTGTCTAACCCTACCGTTTCCTTCTTGTGACATCACAGTAAGGGTTAGGATTAACAGGACAGCTGGGCCAAGGGAAGACTGAGGGAAGAAAAACCTCATTCATTATATTATAATAGTGATTTTATAATGATAGAACGCCTGTTCCGTATGGGTGAAGTATTCCTTTAACATTAAACACTTGCACATCAGAATACGTTAAAAAGTGTAGAATAAAACAAATGAGGAAAATAAGAATTCCCACTAAATGATAATGATAAGCGTGGACAGAGGGAGCAGGAGATTTGAGCTTCCTGTGTTAGTGAGTGTGTTCCTGTCATGAGGGCCAGCAGAGTGGACTGTGCCCAGCAGCTTTTTCATCTAAAGAAGAATGAAAACAACACAACCACTCTGCCTCTCCCTCCTCAGTCTGAGTTCACATTCATTCACTGGGCTGCTCTATGGGCGTGACACTGGCTCTCCGTACAGCGCTGACAACGTCTGTGACAAAAATGAAATTGCATTCATTCCCAACACGACAAAGCAAAATCCCTAAAAAGAATACCACTTCAAATATCCCCTTCAATTCCCTTCACACACACACACACACACACACACACACACACACACACATACACGCCAACAAGGAACCCCATGCTGATCATTCTGATCACAGGTACTCAAAAACTTTTGATATAACTTTTTCATTTCATTTGTATCAGCAGTATACTCACAAAGCAGCCTGTTCTCCTCATGTGTCTGCTGTGCCCTGATTCAGTTGTTTGTTTCTCTGGATGCATTGTGCTTGTGGAAAAGGCTCCTGCTTTTACCATTATGGGGCGGCTGTGGCGAAGTGTGTAGGGCGGTCGGACACTGGAGTGCAGGGTCGGTGGTTCGATCCCCCCGCCTCTCCGCCTCATGTCGAAGTGTCCTTGGGTAAGACATTGAACCCCATATTGCTCCCACTTAGTTAGCTTGCACCCTGCGTGGTAGCTGCTGCTATCGGTGTATGAATGTGTGATTGGGTGAATGTCTAAAAAACAATGTAGAACGCTTTGAGTCTGAAAAACCAGGGAAAAGAGCTATATAAGTGGAGTCCATTTACTATTTACCACTACACATAGCCGGGAGTTCTACTGTTGATTTTTTTGCGATTTGATTTCACCAAAAGTTTTAAGTGATCTCCAATCATGATCATTAAAGATTTCTTTCCGACCACATTTCTTCCTCAAAGATGGCGGTTCACCACTATCTATCCAGGTTTTAATAATGCGTTGGACAGTTCTTAACACGGTTTTAATAGTTTCATCTTCTCCTGAGTAGTTTTCTTTGTTTTATGCAGGCCAATAATTTCACCCCTTCTGAAACATACTGTAGTTAAATTTTTTAAGAAATAAGAGGCTATTCACTGCATCAGTTAGGGGTAAATAACTTGTTGCTAACTGAAACATATGCCGTTTTTACAGTTATATGTAGGTGGTGACTTTTTTGTTTTGTCCGGGCAGTAGGGGAGAACGGGGTAATTTGTCACATGGGTTGGATGTCACATTCGTTATATCTCGCCACCAGAGCGCGCTAGCTCTGAAATGTTGATATAAAAAAGGTCCAGAATTGGGATCAGAGGTCACATACATAGACTTCCTTGGAGTTCGACTGCTGAATTTCAGGTGAGAGGATGTTTTGTGTTTTTCATGTCAAATTCCAAATATTTTGCTTCTCAGTATTTTTCTTCTAGGCTTTTACACAATGGGTTTATAACAAAACACTTGTTACCCTCAGAAAGTGTGAAGGGTAAACTATAGTTTAGATTGTGGTTAGCAAGCTAATTAGTTGTCAGATGGTTGTTGGCCTTGATGCTAGCAAGAAATTCAAGTTGGGGTTGGTCGTCAAATTTTTTGGGGGGTTGGTTGTCACATGTTATCTCAAGGCTGCAGCCAGAAAAGGAACCCAATAACGAAAGAAATTGTCAAGCTGTATCCTCACTGACACCCCAGAGAAGGAAATAATAGAGCAGGAAAAGGCAGCTAGCAAGCAAAAGAAAAAAGGGCAACAAAATCAAAACAACCCAGTGCATCCCAAACTAGACCAGCTGCCAGGGCTACAGAACGTTATGTAGGCCTATTTGTCAACTTGACAATGCAATTAAACATTCAAATTTGGTCCTGCCTCCTTGCCTTCTTTTTAAGATTTTTCCCATTAAGATAACATTGTGACAAACAACCCCATAGTGTGTGACAACCGACCCCTTGATGGGGTTGGTTGTCACAATGTGTCAGAGTGTCTTTGATGGTAAATTACTTCTTCATTACAATAAGTTGGAAAAAAAGAGAGACACACATTTCTAGCCAACACCTTAAGCTTCAATTTAATGTAGGAATGGCTATTGACAGATGTTTTGGTGATGAGCAATTCTCACTAGAGTAAAAAGTGTGCCTACTTACCCCGTTCTCCCCTATATAGCCCAACATTACATTCCACTACAGTCTAATGCTGTGTTAATACAGCACAGAGCCTGTGTTTAGTTTGATGGAATGTTTCATTTGGCCTGTAGAGAGTCTGAAGGTTGGCATTTGGTTGGCAAGATGCTCAGAATGACATTTTGTTACAATACAGAATGACCATGTGAACCAACCATTCTCTTGATTTATCTGAGGCAATCGGTTTCCTTAATTCTACACATGCACACACGCGCACACACACACACACACACACACACACACACACACACACACACGGAGACAGTCTGTGTATTTATATGTATATTTTGCTCTTTAAGCTAAGTTGTCTGCCTTCATTTACAAGCATCAGCCTGTTAGCTTGACTATAGTCTCTCCACCCAGTTGGCTCTCTCTCTCTCTCTCTCTCTCTCTCTCTCTCTCTCTCTCTCTCTCTCTCTCTCTCTCTCTCTCTCTCTCTCTCTCTCTCTCTCTCTGGCACTGTTAGTGTTCGTCACCATGTGTGTCTTTTCCAATTCTAGAAGAAGGCTGGAATACACAGAAACTTTACTTTTAATTCAGCCCGTTAACAGACACAGCCAGAAGCAGGGAGCTCTATTCATTCCTCTTTTTTTATTTTTTTTGATACTTGTGATCACACAATGTAACATTTAGCTACCTGTTGTGTCATGTAAATACAGCATGTGAGTTTGATAAAGCTTGTGTGAGAACCTGATGGAAGGATGACGTGGTGAAAAGATAATGATGGGAATAAAGAAGGTGTCCACAGATATTTCCCGTACTGCAGCTTTAAATTATTGTCTCAACCAGCGTCCAACTCTCCAAATGAACTTGAAGCATTGGAATGTTTTCATACCGATGCATATTGATGGGCTGCATGTGTGTGTGTGTGTGTGTGTGTGTGTGTGTGTGTGTGTGTGTGTGTGTGTGTGTGTGTGTGTGTGTGTGTGTGTGTGTGTTTGCATGAACATGATGGAGGTTAAGAGTGACAATAGCCACATTGTGTCTTGCAGCAGCTGTGATCGGTTAGAGACGGCAGACACAGAGAGTTTGTGTGTGTGTTTGTGTGTGTGTGTGTGTGTGTGTGTGTGTGTGTGTGTCCATGTGGTGCCAATGTGACTGCAGGATGGTCGCACCTCACTAATCATGACATCATGCTTTCCACTGGGCCGTTTCCATCTCTTCTCCTCCTCCTCTCTGTCTCTCCATTCTCTCTCTCTCCTCTCTGTCTCTCCATTCATCTCCACTGAGGCTCAGCTTCCTGTTTCTGTAGGGCAGAATGTCTGCCCACTGTACATTCACTGTATTTCTTTCATTTGACTCTTTTTTCTGTCTGTCTGTCTTGTCGAAATACTTGCAGTGAATAGACAGAAAAAAATGAAAGACTTGGTGAAAAAGAAATGAATGAGGGATTAGGTTCACTCACTCAGAGCCTGATTGGTGTCTTTTAACTGCCTGGCACAACACACACACACACACACACACACACACACACATACACACACACACACACACACACACTGCGGCCCACCCACAGCCAAGGGGACAATCAACATTCCTGAGTCCCAAGTTTACTACACACACACACACAACTACTGAGACTGACACACAGTACACCTGTAATCACACTTACCGTACACATGCACATATACACAGCTATTACAACAAAAATATATATTTGTCATGCAGAACCTGGCTGTCACACATTTAATAGGACCTTAAAAGGGTTAGTATACCAACAGTATTTCACTGACTAGATAGAGAGAGAAAAGTGTATTCTTCCTGTACTTCTCTGGTTGTACCTTTTTAAAAAGAGATGAAATGAGCTAGGGGGAGCTGAATGGAGAAAGTAAACCATGTCATTAAAGTGGCCCATTGAAGCAGCTACAACACATCTGCAATGAGGACATGTTGGACGTGTCAAATACATTGGAGAGGGTTTAGTAAAGGGTGGCTAAAGGCAAAAGCAAATGAGTCATTCTAATCAGCATGGTTTCTAGCCTGGCATCGCCCGCCTACCTACTTCCGTTAAATTTTCATTTCCCTTCAGTAGTCCAGTATTGGTCTGCGGTATATTCTTAGGTTTTTGCCGGTCCAATCAGCGAACAGAGGGAGTGGCTGAGAACAATGACGTCGAGTTTTCAGTTGTAGTCAGAACTGGCGCATGACGTACGTCACGACCAAACGTTATGCGATTGGTTGGCAGATCCAGAGTGGCCCTGGGCACATCCAATAGTTTTAAACTTCAACAGACACCCGCCTCCAAGTGAGTTAACGTTTGTCAATTGAGCGATTCCAGACCTTCTGTACACATGAAATGAAGTACGATGGTCTGGTAGGACCAGGCTACATGGTGTGTACACTATGGGGAAATGGTAGAACAAAAGCTACATGTTATCACACATGTTAGGATACGTGTCACTCCAAACACGCACTGGCATGAATACACAAATGACTATTGACAACTGTAGATTTGAAGCAGACATTCTGGTTGACTTCCACAGCCTGTTGGAGCCCCTAAAGTCACATTCAAACGGTGACACTGTCATCTGCTACAGCCAACCATGGAGCTGATGCCTTTTAGTTTGTTCTTCTATTTGTCTTGCCTATTTGTTAGGCTTTGTGTCCAATCTCAATGGAGTACTTGGAAATATGTCACCTTGGTGTAACACACTCTGAAAAAGGAAAGTAAAAAATAAATAAAAGAAACTGCAGTGGAGAGTTGGATGTTAGGGGGGACTGACAGGAGATTTCAGGCCCCAGGACAGAGCTCCGTCAGCGGGCAGGACTCACACCACAGCACCCTGGCTCTGGCATGGTGGAGCTGGTGGAATGGTTCGGAGAGAGAGAGAGAGAGAGAGAGAGAGAGAGAGAGAGAGAGAGAGAGAGAGAGAGAGAGAGAGAGAGAGAGAGAGAGAGCCTAAGGAAAAAATCCCATTATGTGTAAAAAACTTTAATTTCCTTTTTTGGTTTACTCATCTTTTCCAACACACTCACTTCTTTTCCTTTCTAACAGTCCCCTAAGATCTCCTCTACTTCCACTTACTCCTAATACAAACCAAACAGAAATCCTATCAAAAGCAATGCAATAATAACAATGAAATAAATGAACACAAATATTATATTATATATATATTTGATATTTATTCTAGTGTTATTATTATTTTATGTGTATTGTTTTATATACAGATATTTTATAGAGTTTAGCCCTGATTAATTTTTCTATGAAAACCTCATTTCGAGCTAGTTTACAGTTTGACCGTTGCTATTCATAGTGTTCTTTATTGGGATTGCAGCCCGTAAATGGTGTTATGGACAGGTTTAACAGCCCCATAGCAAGGGCCCATAACATACTGTGGAGCTGTTTACAGTATGCTGGACAGGCACTATGTTATACAAGCTGACAGTATAGGAGCAATATTGTGCTAAGGAATACATTTCATTTCATTTGTTTGAGATTATTATTTGTTTGCTTTATTAGACAGTTAGACAGGGGGTGCTCTAACCAAGAGCCATAATGTGTAAAATTATTAAAAATTATTAGAATTTTTAAAAAATCACACAAAGTTACAGGAACTGCTTCTGTCCCATCGGAGAGTAAGGCACATTGCTAAAAGTGAAAAAAAAATTGAACTATTTCTTTAATCTACATACACAGACTCTTGTGCTCTCCTCCTCTCCTCTTTCTGTATGTCTGTCATAAACCTCATCCCTACTTTTCTCAGCAAATACAAATGTGTTGATTTCCCATTTGAGTGTTTACAGAAGTAATAAGAGAGAGCAAAGGCCATAATCAAGACCAAAGTGTGATGGAAGAACAATGAGTTGAATCACAGTTTACCGACAAGAAGAGTAAAGAGAAATTGGCTAGAAAATAGAGCTGAATTTTAAAAAAGCCACATTTGCTTATACGCCTGGAATCATATTTAAATCTGCGCCTGAGGGAATGTTTGTTTTTGTAACATGGTGTGTGTGTGTGTGTGTGTGTGTGCCGGCTGGCTGGGTGGCTGTTTGTGCAATGCAATGCTTTAGCTTTACCACCAGCTGTGAATTGATCTGGGCATATGTAGAAGCTACAGTTTATTAATACAGTTAGAGCATTAAAGGCAAAGTGTGAAGCTGTTCAATAGCCTCTGCTCAGCTGCAGTGTATACAGCCAGGCACTATCGCCAATGATGCCCTGGTAAATAGAAAGGGTGATGAAACTATTGTATGCAACCCCACCCCCCCCGGTCCCCCCCAGGCATGAGGAAACATTATATAAACAAATCAATTACATTAGCACAAAAGCACATATATACAGCTCCAGAACAAATGAAGAGACCATTTTGAATTTTTCCTAAATCTTCTTCTCTACATTACTAATTGAAAATGACACCAAATGTATTGGAATTTGGTAGAAATGTTTTCAGTAGTTTATAGAATAAAACCAAAATGTTCATTTTACTTAAACATATACCTATAAATAGTAAAACGAGAGACACTAACCATTTGGTGTGGTCTCTTAATTTTTTCCTGAGCTGTATGTCATGGGTGGCCCTTTAACAAATCCATGCTCCAATGACTTCATTCAGTCATGGTATAATGTTTACTATACATTAATTGAATCCTCTGTGAAATGTTGTAAAAGGTTCTTATACATATTCTGTGCACATAAACAAAGATTGTAGTTTGGTGTTTAGTTTTAGTTTTCACAACAAAGCTGTGCCTGACTTGATTTATAATACACATTTCAATTTATTAACTTTTTTTTACAGTTTTTGCCTAATGCTTACACAGTACAGTGGTTGCTAGGCCCAAAGCATCACAACCTCTAACTGTTGTGACCATGCCCTAAACACAAGCACCAACCCTACAAACACATTATGTGCTTTACACTATGTGTTTGAAAATCTCCAACACACTTCTTGCAAAACACTACACACTGTTTTTTACACAAGACACATTGTTCAAAAATGAAATCTCCTGCAATCATTGGGAAAACACATCTATGTAAAATACAATACACAATCAAACTTGGAAAATCACACGGACTCACACACATGAAATATACAAAATAAAACTAATTGAATACCAATCATTGTGAGCCTTAGCATTACAAATAGACTTCAGGTGAGCTCAGCTTCTTTGTGAGACAGTAAGAGTCAGGGGAAGAGGACAAGAGAGAGCGGCAGGAGGACGAGGACAAAGAAGGCAACAGATGGAGACAGGGTCACTATAGTGGAGCATGTTATAGATCATGGCCTATCATGGAGCCTGGGCAGAAAGTCCAGCCCAACTACACAAAAGCTCAATAATTAGGTCATTTAGACTGGATATCAGGAATATTTTCACTGTTGGTTCTCAAAGGATGACATTGCATGTGATGTCGATGAGGCGATGTGGCCAGACGCAAGCGTGAGGCGGTATCCAAAGGATTCATAATCCACCCGCCCCATTCCTTACAACACTGTTTTTTTTTTCTCGTAATTGTTTCAGAGTTTACAGTATAGTAGTGATACACTGAATTGCTTTTTGAACTGCATCCTACCTGTTGTTTTTTTTTTTTGCCAAAACCATGACATTGCAAAATACACTTTTTTTCAGAAGCTTTTTTATTTTTATTTTCATATGTGTACGTAGATGAACTGTAGTGAATCAATCTTTCACCAAAAGAAAGTCAAAAACCATCCAAAGTACTAAATACAGCTGTGTTTTGCATAAAGCACATCTGTGTGTTGTTGCTGCTAGGAAAGAGTCATTCAAAAGTGCATGTGTGTATTATTTTGTTGCTAAAACAGTTTTGAAATGGGATTGTTAGGTTTTGTTTCAAGAGTTTCATTTTGCCGTATAAGTTAGAAGTTTATCTCCATGTGCTTTGTCCTATTCGGCCTGTGTGTTAAGTTTTGACACAGTGGGCCAAAGTCTGCAACATGTGTGTAAGCATTCGTCAAAAACTGTAATAGGCAAGGCAAGTTTATTTCTATAGCATAGCATAGTGTGCTTTACAGGGGCATACAAAACATCAAGATTAGACATTCCAAATTGCGTTTAAGAAATAGCAAAGAAAAACATCATATACACAGCAATAAGCTAATATAATATTAATAAAAAATGAAAGTCATAGCATTTTGTTTTGCCTTTCCTTTTGCACTATTTAGAGGGTCGGAGGGAAATGTCATTTTGATTCCTCTGTATGTCTGGCACATATTGCAGAAATTGACAATAAAGCTGACTTGACTTGACAGCATAACACCTTAACACATGGTTTCAGATAGAGTTGGTGCACTTAATAGCATTAGTAGAATTCCTTGAAATGTGGGTGGGAATAAAAAAAAGGGTCAGTGGGCTGTAATAAGCGTATGTGTCTCTGCCTGGCACTGTGACCAGATTACCAGTCATGGGAAAAGCTGTGTGTGTGTGTGTGTGTGTGTGTGTGTGTGTGTGTGTGTGTGTGTGTGTGTGTGTGTGTGTGTGTGTGTGTGTGTGTGTGTGTGTGTGTGTGTGTGTGTGTGTGTGTGTGTGTGTGTGTGTGTGTGTGTGTGTGTGTGTGTGTGTGTGCGCGTGTGTGTGTGTGTGTGCCTGTGTGTGCCTGTGTGTGTGTGTGTGCCTGTGTGTGCCTGTGTGTGTGTGTGTGTGTGTGTGTGTGTGTGTGTGTGTGTGTGTGTGTGTGTGTGTGTGTGTGTGTGTGTGTGTGTGTGTGTGTGCGCGTGTGTGTGTGCCTGTGTGTGCCTGTGTGTGTGTGTGTGCCTGTGTGTGCCTGTGTGTGTGTGCATGTGTGTAATCTAAGGAAAACAAACAGCAGTGTTCCAGTCTGTGTGCCTGGAACCTGTGCTGTAGCAGCTTGCAGGACCAAGAATTTCAGTTGTTTCTGAGGGCTTTATTTATCAGGTGAATTACTATTTATTTTTTTAAAGACTATTTTTTTTCATTTTCAAGCTTTATTAGACAGTACAGAGTTGAAATGGGGAGACAGAGAGAGAGGGGGGATGACCTGCAGTAAAGGTTTACGGGTCGGATTTGAACCCGCGACCACTGCAACAAGGCCTGAGCCAATATGGTATGCACTCTATCCACTACGCCACCAGAGCACCCCGATCGGGTGAATTCTAAACATACAAGCATCATAGCTTTATGGATAACAGCATATAGCCTTTTGGATGCCTGTCTGTAAGTTGGTAGGGCCAACACTTTGGTCCACAAAACTATTCTATGACTTGCAACCAAGGGAGTGTAACTGCTTTGGATTGCCAGAACATGTGGTACAGACAAATATGTCAGTCTCTGAGTTCATTTTAGGGTAAGGGTAAGGGTTAGGGTTAGGGTTAGGGTTAAGGTAAGGGTTAAGGTTAGGGTTAGGGTTAGGGTTAGGGTTAGCTCTCACATCAGCTCAACATATTACCAGCCCAAATACTTTAGTTGACGACCAAAAATCTGCCAAAGAAATTAAACTTCATTATGATTAGCTGTATTGGTTCTGTTAAAGGTGAAGTAAGCGATTTATTTATGTTAATATAAGTATTAAATCGCTCTTTATTCATACAGTGATCACTTATATAGTGTGCGCGTTTCATAAAGCCGATCTCTCAGTCACTCACTCTGCACGTAATCGGCAAATAAACTTTTCGGGATCCCAAAACTGGTATCCAATCAGAAGAGAGAACGCTACAAACCGGCACCCTTCTCAGTGCTGATGCACGTGCAGAGCGACAGATGGGTAAATGTGTATGCGCCTACTATGGCGGAGCAGGTAGAAATCCTTCCTAATGTCTGTTTTGATGGTTTTTATCATGTTTTATCACACTTATGGACCTGAGATGATGCTAGATAACTCGCTGCTTGAAGACCGCAGTGCATTAATGTGGTGACGTGGGGACGAGGGAGGGGACTGCTAACTGCAGTAACTGACAGGAAGTTAGCTAAACTGACCATTCCACTTACTGAACCTTTAAGTCCTAATCATTTAATGTTAGCATACTAACACGCTAAATTAAGATGGGGGTCATGCAAAACAATGAAACCTGATAGAAATCAACATGTGAGCATGGTCATTTAGCACGATGTATGTTCTCATGCATTTAGCTGTGACTGGGTTCACCCTCACATCACCGTTATTGACTGATGGCTGTGTAGCGTTAGCGTATGTAGTTAGCTTTACATGACACTGATATCTGACTGTATATCTAACCTGGTGTTAGTTACAGATAGAACCAGTGCCTGGTTACAGCTCCCCTTACACTCATTACACTGATGGACTGGAACCCTATCTCACACACACGCACGCATGCACGCACGCGCGCACACACACACACGCATGCACACATACATACGCATGCACGCACACGCACGCACACACACACACACACACTCACACACACACACACACACACACTGCTGGTAATTAATTGACACATGAGTTACGGCCCATGTAAACGGGAGTGGGAAGGAGTGTTATAGGGAAGCATATAAATGAAGAGTGGTGCACACATGCACACACACACACACACACACACACACACACACGCAGTACACACACATCTGCAATGAGCCATGATCACACATATATGTAAGAGTTCATAACCTGCTACAGTCCTGCAACTGTGAGTGCATGCGCGTGTATTTGTGGCAGCTCAGTTTAGTGTATGAATGAGTGTGTGTCAGTCCTGAAGAATTCAAACAAGCACACAGGTTTTACACAATGTAACGCAACTACTTGTATGGAATGTAGGCCTATGCATTATTGAAAGGTCTCTTGGAGTGAGTGTGTGTGTGTGTGTGTGTGTGTGTGTGTGTGTGTGTGTGTGTGTGTGTGTGTGTGTGTGTGTGTGTGTGTGTGTGTGTGTGTGTGTGTGTGTGTGTGTGTGTGTGTGTGTGTGTGTGTGTGTGTGTGTGTGTGAGTGAGAGAGAGAGAGGGAGAGAGGGAGAGACAGATAAAGATACGGAGTGTGGAGGGATTCACATGTGAGCAAGGATGGTCAGAGGCAGAGAAAGCTTGTTTCATTTGTGTGTGTGCGTGTGTGTTTGTGTGTGTGTTTGTGTGTGTTTGTGTGAGTGCGTGCGTGCATGTGTGTGTGTGTGTGTTGGCAGCGCTGGTCCCCTCTGAGCACATTCCAGGGCAGACCACAGAATCCCTCCATGTCCTTCCTCTCGCCTCCATCTCTCTCTCTCTTTCACTTGATTCTCTCTTTCATCTCTGTCTCCATCTCTCGCTCTACGCCTCCATCCAACTCACAACGTCCTTAGAAATCCCTTCCTTTCTCTTCCTCTTTTGTCTTTATGTCTTTTATTTTCAGAACATAGAAATGTATCTATGAATGATAACCCTCCCTCAACCATGTGACCTGACGTTTTCTTGTGCTGGGGTATTGTACCGTTAATAGTAAAAAAAAACAAGGGTTTGCCCCAGAAAATGTGTGAGCCAAAAGCCATTGTTCTACATTTATAGTGGACAGTATTGCAATTTTGTGATGTAAGACATTATGGTATTATGAGTCTACTTGCTTGCGTTTCCACTCTTGTACAAAACTCCATTCAAATATCCGTCTGTTCAGTGTGTCCTCACTCCATTATCCAGATACATAACTCTGCAAATGTACTGTACATACATTAATATTTATTGTTAATTGTATAAACTATTCGGCATCGGTTAGGACTATTTGCTGGCATTGAATGACTTAATGTTGACCTTAAAAACCTAACAAACACCATTAACATCTCGTATCGGGTTGGATCCCTCTTTTTAGTCTGCCCCTACAGCTTGTCTACACACTGTACAATTCACAGACATTGTAGCTGCTAAAAGACATGCTTCCTGCTAAGGGAATCAGTCATTTGTTTTAGCTAACAGCGCTAACAGTGTACTGTTGCTGCTTCTACTATTGCTATCTGTTTTTTTCTCTCTACTGTGATAGCTCCTTGTAGACACACTTACTACACAGTGGTGACACCACCCAGGGACTGTGTTATTGTCTCTCACCGTATGGCTGTTTTTAAATGGCAATTTGAAGCTCCACTGGCTCTATAATTAGCTGTGAGCTCCCACAGGAGAGAGAGAGGAATGGGCTTATCATTTCTCCTTTGTAATTACACTTCCGAGTGGGGCGACAGACACAAACACACACACACACACACACACACACAGGCAGACAGCGAATAAAGCCAGATGCACAGACATAGGAAAGGCGTGCATATGTATCTACATGCTCGTTCATTGTTACTTTTCCCAACCGCGCTAATACACTTTGGTTTACCAGTCTGACTTTTTGCCTGACAAATATCGGTACGGCTGTGCTAACATATCGATATGGCAGTATATATATATATTAATACTTATTTCTGTGATAGCTGTATTGCATCATAAGCTCCAAAAATCAATATTATAGATAATTTAAAAAATGCTGGTTTTAAACAGGTTATGAGCTACAACCTCCGCTCATGTAGGTGTTACAGTACGGCTAGTTGCCCTGAATTGCTGGGTTTTGAACTTGAATTGAAGTTTTTCCTTGATCATCAATATAATGTGATGTATTGAGACAGAAGGCCAAGGCTACGAACAGGGGTTATATAGTTTGATAGACAAGTCAATGGAAGGATCCACTGGCTTAACTCTGCTAGGGACTTACATCAGGATATCTGCTGCGTTCTGAACCTCTTATTTTTTCAATCACCTCTTGAGTCTCCCAACTTTATAGAACACTAAATTGCTTGCATGCCCTTTAGAGGTACTGCTAGGCCGTACAGGTAGTTATTGGAAAGCGTCAGATTTTTTAATGATTTCATTTAAGTGACCCCCAAAATACAGTCAAATAAAAAAAAAATTTAATAAAAAAAGGCAATTGTCTCGACAAAAGTAAACTCCGCATGATGGAATTCTAGCGCTGGCCTCGTGTGCAAGCCAAGGTGACCTCTTCCATATGTTAATGGTAACAGCAAGTGTGTAATAAATGGCAGATATATCCTCCTGGGAGAAATGGAAATAGAGAGAGAGAGGGGAGAGAGAGAGAGAGAGAGAGAGAGAGAGAAAAAAAACCCTGCACAATATGAGTGATTGATTGATGTTGAATGGTTGTGTGCGTGTGGGTCATTCAGGTCCCATTAAAGAACACTTCTCTTTATGACATGCACACAGTGATCAGCGGTGATCCGGGTGTCACTGTTGCTTCTCTCCGACTTTCATCTTATTCAAAGCGCGCCTGAGTCACTCTGATTAAATGTGTCTGTGAGTGTGAACGAGGAAGAGAGGGGGATGAGGGGGAGAAGGAGGGGTGGAAAGGAAGAATGCAAAGAAAGCTTCATTCAAACTCAGGTGGGGAAAGCTCCTTTTGTCAATAGAGAGATTTGATTTTTGTACCTACTTCTTTGCATTCCTTACTATTCTGTGAGCACAAAGGATTCATTCTATCTTTTTAACACAGGGCAAATTCATTTTCGTTTTTTGCATACATAACTATATTTCAACAAATTATTGAAGCCCACTATTTGACCTTCCCTAAAAAAAGTGTGTTGTGTAATGCACTCCCTTTACAGTCAAAATGTATCCTGATTTAAAAACACTGGCTTTTTATATGACTGCTCCCAGTGTTTCCCCTAGAATTTTTTTTAGGCCCGGTGGTAAAAGCTGAGAAAGAGTATGCGCGCGCCGTGCGTTCCAAATTTCTAGTAGAAATTGACCAAAACTAACCGTATTATGGATGAGCCTCTTTTGACAGCCCGCTACAAATCAGGGCATAGGGTCAGAGCCGGCCCAAGCCTTCAGGGGGCCCTAAGCGAAATATGATTAGGGGGCCCCTCTCCAATGTCAGCGCTGCTGAAATTATAGATCTTTGTGAAATATTATTCACACACCCAGTGTTTTCCGCTAGTCCCTCCACTGTGCAGCTGTGCGAAAATATTAGACAGCCGAGATTCAGACCCTCCTAGGGGGGTCCGGGGGTATGCCCCCCCGGGAGATTTTTTTAACCTTTTTAAAGTGAAATGCATGAATCTGGTGCACTTTGAGAGGAAAATTAAGAGGCTAAATCTGAGAAATTTAGTGTGAACAAATAATTTGGAGACACTGGGTCAGATGAATTAGAAGCTATTGAAGAAGGACACATGGATTTTATAAAATATAAAATAAAATATTATGGAGGGTCCTCTGGGTTGGGCTTGGAGTTATTTTTCTTTTACGGGACATGTTTCTCTGTAATATAGTGAATGCATTTAAATGCAGTGAGAGGAACGAAGCAGAAGAACTCTTGTCCAACTATCTTTTTTTCCACAGACGAGGCTGAAATAGGCTATAGACCATACACAGTGCATGGGAAACTGAGGGCAGCCCCATTTCCAATTGTTTTTAAATAAACTCAATACACACTGTGCATGAATGTGACCGTGACATGATCAGATAATTTCGGATTACCTCACAGATTTTTAGGCTATTAATTATCTAGACCAAAACATTTTATTCCTTTTTTTGTATGATAACCCACATTTGCATAATATGATGTTAATATCAAACACACAAACTAAAAAAAAAAAAAAAAAAAAAAAAAGATTTTTTTTTTTTTTTTTTGAGGGGGCCCCCCTGGCGGTCGGGGGCCCTAAGCGCCCGCTTAGTTCGCTTATGCATCGGGCCGGCTCTGCATAGGGTTATGCCTTCACATTCGGTACGTTTGTACATTTTTTGTTTCCCTCAGGATTTTTTGAGACTGCTGGGGGAGAATGGACCTTCTAGGGGGGTCTTGGGGCATGCCCCTGCGGAAGAAAACCTTTACCTTTTTAAACTTAAATGCATCAATCTGGTGCACTTTGAGAAGCTAAATCTGATTTTATTTTCTTTGCTCTGTAAACCGCAGTCATATGTCCTGCCTAAAACAATTTTATGGAATAATTTGGAGACACAAGCCATATAAACTATTGAAGAAAAACACATGGATATGAAAATACAATACAATAAACACGAAGACCTAATATAGACAGGTATATCCTGTCTAGTATTAATTTCTGGAATAATATGGATCATGAAACATTTTCTTTAATTTATCAAATATTAATTTAAAATAAATGAATTAACCTAGGCTACACATCATGATTAGCCTATCAATCAAAATGTGTGCAAACTTAGCCACATTTCATATTCCGACCATTATATTTCATGTAGCCTAGTTCTCAATTTAAAACATAAAGATAAAGTAGCATTGAAAATACCAAAAAATAAAGCTTGTAGGGCTACAATAGCTTGCTGTTTTCAATATAACTTGCTGCGCTGTCTCAGCTGTTATACAGATTGGTTGCCACAGCGACGTAGCGACTTTAACTTTCTAAGTTTTGCTCAGCACTTTGTCCTGTTCAACTCCCTGTTACTGAGTCCTAAATATCTCCAGTGTAATGTCTGCTGGCTGGTCATGCTCCTGCCATGGACCTATAAAGGAAGGTTCTTTCTCGTCAGATTCCCTGTTTGACATGTGCGCTCCATCGCGCCGTGGCGCGCAGACAAAAAAATAAAATAAAAAATTAATATATATATTTTTATTTTTTTTGGGGCAGCTGTTGGCCTGGCGGGGGTCCCGTTGGCCTGGCGGGGCCGCCAGGCCTGTATAATGGTAGGGGAAACACTGACTGCTCCACTGAGTACATTATACTCGTGTATAAAACATGCATGAACTAAAGTATAAACTACTAACACAAAAACACTCAATTCCTAAGGCTCACCATGCATGTTTCACCTGCTCATACCTGTATGTTGGGGTGAGGCTGTGTATGGATTCATATTTGTTGGAAAGTGTTTGGAGGGTAGAGGCAGAGGTGCAGTGTGTGTCTGTGTGTGTGTGTGTGTGTGTGTGTGTGTGTGTGTGTAGCAGTGATATGCATGTGGCCTTTGAAGCAACGCTGTCCAAAATGTGTCTCTCTCTCTCTCTCTCTCTCTCTCTCTCTCTCTCTCTCTCTCTCTCACCATCTCTGCATCCCAGAATTAATCGTTGTGGCAACAAGCCAGAGTGGAGAGAGCAAAGAGAAAAAGCCAGAGAGAGACATCCATCATTCACCCACCCTGCCACCACACCGTCACATTGTTTGCTTTATTTAGTTGGTCAGGGCAAAGCAGCTGATCATTTATATGCATTGCCCCTTTAATAATGAGTTGTCTCCTTCTTGGGGGGGGGGGGGGGGGGGGGGACCTGGGCTCTTGTTTACGTGGGCACACACACACACACACACACACAACACACACACAATGCTCAGTCAACATGGGGGTCCTGCTCTTTGTCAAAGTCAACACACACACATAAACAATAGAAGAGTGGCAGTGATGAAGTATCTTTTTCCTCCTGGTGTTTGCTCCACTCAGGCTGATCCGATGGAACAGATGTGTGTGTGTGTGTGTGTGTGTGTGTGTGTGTGTGTGTGTGTGTGTGTGTGTGTGTGTGTGTGTGTGTGTGTGTGTGTGTGTGTGTGTGTGTTCATAAGAAGTGTGTGTGTGTGTGTGTGTGTGTAACATCTATAAGAATTTTCTTTTCTATACTTTTTTAAATCCATACTCTGTTTACCTAGCAGGCCGCACTACAACGGTCCACAAGGCCCACACCTCTCTGCTCTTGACAAATTGTGCTAGTTTAGCAGTAGTTTCACTTCTCGGCTGCAGGCAAGACACACACACACACACACACACACATACACACACACACACAGACACACTCACCAGTGTACACTCACATCCCTGCACGCTGCACTGGGCTACGCTATACACAAGAGTGTCTTCTGCTTGGCTGCTCATGTGTGTCAGCTGAGCACATCAAGGGGAGAAAACAATGCAAAAGGAGAAAGAGTGTGACAAGTTGAAGAGAGAGAGAGAGAGAGAGAGAGAGAGAGAGAGAGAGAGAGAGAATAACAGACACAATAGAGAAATACATTTGTTTTTTAAAGCCATGAGGAGCCGGTAACAGCTGATGTCGCCGAATCAGAAACAGAAAGGGAGGTGAAACGCTGCGTGCAGATGCGAGTACACACACACACACACACACCACAGATAGCGTTAGATATATATGAAGATTTGTCCTCACTTTGTCGTCATCTCAGAGCTGTCAAGATAATACTATTATGATGTGAGTGTGAAAACAACAGCTCCAGGCCAGCAGTTAGATTTGGGTGTAGAAATGCATCCTCAGTCCGCATCGCTCTCACTCCGTTAGCCTAGAAGTTCTCTGTGTTTCCCAGAAGTATGTTGCACTTGTACACGGTAACAGCCCCAATAGTGTTGTCGCAATACTAAAACGATGACATTGATACGATACTTGCCTAAAATAGCTTGATACTGAAACCATACCAAGGCAAATATGAGGACAATGCCAAGTCACTGATAATACGCCTGCATTTAACACAGCTGTTTCTGTTAAAGTCCCATGTACTAAAAGTGTGTAAGTAACGTTTTTTTTAAATACTTTAGTTTAGAAGCGAGATTTCATCTGACTGTTAGTTTTCACATGCACAGTATTCTACACTTTTTAGTTTTCTTTCTTTTGTGCAAACAATTAAAAGAAAATGGAGAAATAAAAAATAAATTATAATTATAATATAGAAAGAAGATAAATACAAATAGAAGGAGAGAAAAAAGTAATATACATACATATATAGGGGAGAACAGGGGAATGTTAGCCATCGGGTAATGTGAGACACCCCCTGTATCTAGGCAATGGAACACATTTTTGGTCATGTGAGATATATGTTTTCAAGCACCTCTCATTTCCCCTTGGCCATGCAAGAGAGGACCTCATGGGGATGTTGTAAGCATGTTTTTTTTCACAAAAATGTATTTTTTTCATGTGAAAGTAAATGTTCTTGCTGTCAACTTAATCGATTGTTGTGCCAAAGCAAATTGATTCAGGTAGAAAAAGTTATATCATACATGTTGATGAACTACCAACATATGAAACCATGTGATGATGATAACTGAAGATTAGCCTGATTTGCTGAGAGAGGTGGTTTTTTATCAAATTGTGGCAGTGGGGTAAAGTGAGACTAATGCTGTGGGGTAAAGTGAGACAGTGTCTGTGCCCTCTTTTAATGAATCCATTATATCTGAGGTAGCAAGGAGACTAGTTTGAATAAGACAAAAGACAATGTGGGCTGGAGGTGGGGGTTATATGGTTGAAGGGGTGTCAGCAAGGGCATGGTTTGGCACGTATGTATGTGGGGGACAGGAGAGTGACCTTTAACATCAATAGACTCTAAGAAAATATGCCTTTATTCAATGAATGATCCCAATAAAACAAATGCAGAAAAAAAGAGTCAAAAGATGGAAAATGACAGCTGGGTCTACTCCTGTTCTGAGTCCCAGACTGTCCTGGTTCTGATTGTCCCTCTCTTTGACCCCCAGACACTAGCTGGCTCTAAGGGTCCTGTGTTCTGACCCCCAGACTGTGTTTTAATCTAACTGGTTCTGTATGTCATTTGAATGTTAATTATTGAATATGAATTATATGGTGTATTTGATCAGAGTTACTTTCAAGTGTTTAGAAAATGTTTTTCTTAATTGACCAAACCCCATGATTCTGTTGCTCGTCCGACATTAATTTTGGAATATTTGGTTTTCAAGCTTTCTGTCAGGATTGTAACTGTTATAACATTTATTGTTATGGTAGTTTCAGAGTGGAAAAAGTAAGTGGATCAGTTTACCCCCTTGATTTCTCTGGTCTGTCTCAGTTTACCCCACAGCTGGGGTAAACTGAGACACAAGACAACTTTTTTTAAAACAATCATATTTTCACTGCCCATTGTCATGCATAAATTCTGCTAATGCCCTTTTCTAGGAAACATCCTGAATTAATGGGAAATGTGTAAGGTTTCATACCAGCAACCACACCGTAACATGACATTGTGTGTCAGTGTGTGAATGCCATTCTAGCTTCACATTGGCCTCTGCTTGCAGGGACAGCCTGGGGGGCTGCTGTGGTAGCACACAGTCCAGACCTAGTTCTGTCACAAGCATTATCAGGGTGTGTGGGCATGGCACCTAGCCTGGCTCCGCCCGCCCACCTACTTCCGCCCAAATTTCATTTTCCCTTCAGTAGTCAGTCTGGGGTTGGGGCGTATTAGTGGGATTTTGCTCGAACAAATTTCTGAGTGTCCGATCAGCGAACAGAGGAAGTGGCTGAGAACGATAACTAAACGTTAGGCTCTAGCAAGTTACCGTTGCCAGGTACCGGTAGATCCATAGACTACAATATGTAGTGAAGTCGGAAATTTCCGAGTTCCCTGAACGCACTGCCAGAAGCCGGCTCACAACCAAACGTTATGCGATTGGTTGGCAGATCCAGAGTGGCACTGAGCAAATCCAATAGTTTTAAACTTCAACAGACACCCGCCTCCAAGTGAGTGAACGTTTGCCAATTACAGCAGTTCCAGACCTTCTGTACAAATGAAATGAAGTACGATGGTCTGGTAGCACCAGGCTACATGGCACCAGTGGAACCTTAGAAAAAGAGCTAACTGATAAGTCATTGAATCTAATGTTAAACGGCCAGC
Organism: Ammodytes marinus; assembly: GCF_949987685.1. NCBI lineage: Eukaryota > Metazoa > Chordata > Actinopteri > Uranoscopiformes > Ammodytidae > Ammodytes > Ammodytes marinus. Next base: position 30,123,534 of record NC_137211.1, on the reverse strand, counting down.
GGGCACAAACGATTCCACTCTGTTTCAATGCAAATCAACCCGTATTCCAGATTGTGAAGGAATAGGTTGTCATTTATTTGGTAGCAGTCGAATGCTCGGCCTTCCCTACGCCTATAGTTTCATGGGCAGGTACACTTGTTACTGAAACAAGATCACATGATTGAGGTAAGGGTCTCTCTGATGGAACCCCCTGGCAGGGTTTTTCACTTGCTGTATAGTGTAGAAACTCTGAATGACTAAAATTAAGCCTTGTTGAGTGCTGCAGTTCGGTTCGGTGCAGCTTGGCATGCATTTATTTGCGTTTCCACTTTCAAAAGTTGGGAAAGGGTACCAAGATTAGCTTTTTTTTTGTCACCCTTTTGTCGCAGTACAGAGCCGTCCAAAAGGGGTGGAGCTACACACTGCAGTCCATTGATTGGTCAATAGAATCATCATTACCTTAAAGAGATCCTATTATACTACTTTTCTGGTCTTAACTTCTTGTTAAAAACTGCTATAGAGCAACCTGACGCGAATCACATCACAAAAAAACTATGTAGATTTTCGGGACACTCTTCCTCTTACCCTAGCCAGCACAGCAGTCTCTCTCTACACACTGCTTTGAGCTTCTCCGCCCCTCCCCCCCCCTGCTGCAAACCCCACTCCGTTGTGATTGGTTACCTTCCTTCCAGTAGCGGGAAATTTCAGGAAATTTCCAGGAAGGTGGGGGCATGCAGCCGGAGCTTGCCTGAGCGGCAGCATTACCATACATGGAAACATGACAGAAACGACCCGAGCGTGACAGAGAAAACCCGGAAATTTGAACAAGTTCGGCTCGACCGGCTGCCATAGTTTTTAGTGCTCTGCATAGCCACCCCAGACGGTCAGCAGGGAATACGTCGAAATGCATGTACGTAATTATTTGATAGTCTAGTATGGTTAAACATGACTATAAATCATTATAACAACGTTTATAGGTCATAAAAGTCGAAAAGTATCATAGGTCCTCTTTAAGTAGATAAGGGGTACTGACGGTAGTGGAAATGCAAGAAGGATTTATAGGGTTACCGTGCCCTGCCGAACTGTTCCATACCAAACTGAACTGTGCTGCTGAGCAAAAAAACAAGGCGTTAGAATGACGTGCAGGCATTTTATTATTACATTTTACAGTGGATGAAAAAGGGAGAACAAGGTAGATTGCAAGATGAGAGAGATGGAGAGATGAAGTTAACAAGAGGCACGGAGAGGAAGATGAGAGAGTTGAGAAAGGGATGAAAGAGAAGCAGAGACGGCAAAGAGAATGAAGAACTAAGTAACCGACCGTACAAGGGAGACTGGTTACAGCTTGTGGTTATGATAGGAGCAGGCAGGGGACACAAGCTGCGTGTGTGTGTGTGTGTGTGTGTGTGTGTGTGTGTGTGTGTGTGTGTGTGTGTGTGTGTGTAAGAGTGTTAGTGTGTGTGTGTGTGTACTGGAAGAAGACTTGTGAGTGCTGCGCTGAGGGGAAACTCAAGTACATCATGCTTGTGAAAGATTAAAGAGGCCTTACATACATACACACACACACACACACACACACACACACACACACAAAGCCATGCCAGCCCAGCCTCCCAAAAAAGTACTGTGCACTGTCTCACTATCTAACAAGAAGGTTACAGATGCAGCGCTGTTAAAGGTGTGTGCTTATCTGTGTACACCTTCCCTTGAATAGAGGAAAATGTCTTCTTTTAATGTCTTCTGGGTTTAAAATGTGGTTTTGAAGCACAGATTCCCCAGCAGGGATGTATAAGTCAAAGGCATACTGTATGCATGACATGTTGACGCTCCCAGTGTCCTGCAGTTTGCCAGTGAGAAATCCTAAACATTGCTAATAGTGCTAATAAAGCAGCCCAGAAAAAAAGCTGTTGTCAAGTCATGCCGCTGAGAGTGTTTTAGCTTGAGAGCTTCTAATTGCTCTTGCTGATTAAGCCGACCCGAGTTCCAATCCCCATACTATTTAGTATGCCAGAAAAAGATTTAGGATGTCCCAATACATGCAAGTCAATTGTAGTATGCTGAAAATACCTAGATGCCCCACTAACTCCAATAGCATTTGGGAGTATTCATCTTTATTCTTGACATTTCTCGACATAATGAAAACAAAATCTTCCTTATCTGAATATTTTTCTCTCTCCTGTGGCCCTAAAACTCTTCTGTACTTTAGTATGTAGTGTAGTAAAATAAGAAGTATGTGATTTGGAACCCAGAGATAGTCATATTCTGACAAGTAGAGGCAGCTGAAAGTGAAAGTGCTCCACACTTTTTTTTTTACTTGACTCTCACTTTTTGTAGTGTTGACATTATTCCTATGACATATAAAACAATTTTTTTAACCAATTAATATTGAGATCTGGGAAGCGGATACATACACACGCACACACACACACACACACACACACACACACACACACACACACACACACACACACACACACACACACAAGAGAGGACAAAATAAATCTGATTGACAATAGAGCTGTGGCAAAGTTTACAGAAGAAAAAGTTTGTAAACTTTCTAAGTACAGTGCAAAGTCTGCATTGAATGTTAGACACTCTGACATTAGCATTGGGTTGCTCCTATCATAAGAGCACTTGTAGTAAAACAGTGACACATTCTATACTGCAAATTGACTTGAGCACACCCTGGCAGCGTAGCGCTCTTAACCAGTGCCAAGTACTGTTTGTGGTTATAGGAAAACAGCTTCACAGTGGCGTGCTGTCACCGGCCAGCTGTCCCGTCCGTCACTCTGTGTGTGTGTGTGTGTGTGTGTGTGTGTGTGTGTGTGTCACCTGGGGCCGGCCTCCTGTTGGGAGAGCAGCGGTGCGACAAAACAACCATGATTAATTTCACTCCGAGTAACCTGTCTCGCTGCTGTGTGTGTCTCTACCAAGCCGTGTGTGTGTGTGTGTGTGTGTGTGTGTGTGTGTGTGTGTGTGTGTGTGTGTGTGTGTGTGTGTGTGTGTGTGTGCTGTAGACTGTGTAGTCAGCAGGTGTGCTGTGATACTTTGGATGCCCTCCAGTCAGGGTCAGACTCACACACTCACACACACACACACACATCCACTGAGATGAATGCCTTAAGAATCCCACAGCGCCAACTCACATTGACACCACTCAGTCTCTCTCTCGTTTTGTCTATTTATCTTCCATAACATGACTCATTTCATACTGGTACAAATCAAAGGTCAAAGATGTACATTTAAGTGTTCATTTGACTTAATCTTGTCTGTTTGTGTCTGTTTGTGTGTTTTATACAACCATCTTTAACGGCCATTATCTCAACCTTAGTTTTTTTCAATACTCTCTGCACTTTTAAAGAGACACAAATGTGGGCCAACACATAAGCAGTTATTGCCAAATGTGCATTTTTATTTAAACATTTCTGAGTTAAAGTTAAACATTTTACCCTATTCACCTGCAGTGTCTCGACTTCAATTAAGATTCCTTTTGTGAAGAGACTCTGTGTGTGTGTGTGTGTGTGTGTGTGTGTGTGTGCGTGTGTGTGTGACACTCCTCTCAACAGCTGAGACCAAAATCTATTTCATTAGGGGATCATGAATACAATGAGGAGCTTTTAACACAGCCCCCACACACACGCACGCACACCCACACACACACACACACACGCACACACGCACACACGCACACGCGCACACACACACACACACACACACACGCACGCACGCACGCACGCACGCACGCACGCACACACACACACACACACACACACACATAGATTTCATTAAGGAAAAGGCTTCTTCTTGGCCTCCTTCTGTTCCCACCATCATCAAAGAGCCTCTTGAACATTGGGGGCTCTGGTTCATTACTGGTTCTAGGGGACAATTTGGAACTCTGGGCTCCAGAAAAAAAAATGGCAGCAAGGTTAACAAGCTGCTCCTATCTTCCTCTCTGTATCCTTCCTTCCCTCTCCCTCCCTTTGTCCAGCCGTGTAATTAACTAAATGTTTAACAGCTGAGGTTAGACAGGCCACTGCTGTGTCCGGACACACACACACACACGCATGCAGGCACAAACACACGCACACACAGACACCCACACACACACACATGCATGCAGGCACACACACACACACATGCAGAGACACACACACATGCATGCATCACACAAACACACACACACACAGAGTTGGAGAATGAAGTCATGACATCGCTCAGTGTTTTAGGGGATACATTGTGACATTGTGAAAAAAAATCAACAATGAAAAAACTAGAAAGGGAAAATATGTTTTCTGGGGAAATCTTTCAAAATGTCATATGGATTAAATGACACTGAGTCGCCCAAATGAAGATTTCATGATATTCAATATGAAACTATAATGCAGGAATCAATGGTGTATAATACATATATCATTCTAATGGGCCAAACTATTTATCCATATAGCTAGATTCACTGGTTGTTCTTAACCATTATTGTTTTAATTTTCAAAAATGAACTGAATGAATTTGAAGAAAACTTTGAAAGATCTAGCATCCAAACAAGCCTCGCTGGGTCATGGACAACCCTGACTAGTTTTTTTTAGCTGTTATTTCCCTTTCTTATAAGGTATTTAATTAGCTGATGTTTTACTTTTTTACATGTATTTATTTGCATGTACCTCTCTGTTTGTTCAATATCATATTTTAATATATGTGCTCAGTTGTTTTGCACTGCATATCTAAGAAGTAAATGGAGTCAAAAGGGAGTGAGAAAAAAAGGCATAGACATAGAATAGAACAGCTGTAAACCTGCAATAAGCCAAGGGAGGAAGACTGATGGGGATAAAGAAAGTAAAACACAACCGCTGGAAAATAAATCTGATCAAAGACGGTTTAAAAGTGTTTTTTTGAGAAAAGGAAAAAGAATGTAGAGTTGATAGTCCAGTCCATCCGACCCTACGCTCCGACCGGTCCCTGAACCTAGCATGGTATTAATCACTGCTCTCCAACCAAACCTCATTACTGCCCTTTGTTCACTTTTTGCACACACACACACACACACACACACACACACACACACAGGCAAGCACGCACGCACACACACACACACACACACACACACACACACACACACACACACACACACACACACACACACACACACACACACACACACACAGAGCATCTCTCTCTCTGTCTCACTACACCTTATATGTGATACCCAGGTTTAGGGTTATATATCAACTCTATTCCTACCAAAAAAGAAGCTCCAGGAACCCACTTAAAAATGTGCAAGGATATACCAGGTTGAGACTGAGCAAACTGAACATGCAAACTGCATATGCACAACCCCACACTGCTATGTGAGAAGGCACACCTTATATGTTTATATTATAATTGCATGACAACAGTTCCCTGTGCAAGGATTTTATAGTGCAATATTGTAGGATTGTCAGTTGTTTTTACATACCTACAATCCTGCCTGTTTATAACTATTACTTAACTAAATGCTGCCATATTGGTGCAATTTCAAGACATGCTCACACAGGGAAGGTTTATATTTGCTATTGCCAAATGCCTCTTTAAGAAATGGGATATGACTATGCGTTGGTTATTCAGTCTAACTTGTAAGGAAGTTTCATACTATCTACCTGTTGTGTAATCATTACACAATGTTAAAGGTGAAGTAAGCGGTTTATTTATGTTAATATAAGTGTTAAATCGCTCTTTATTCGTACAGTGATCACTTATATAGTGTGCCCGTTTCATAAAGCCGATCCCTCAGTCACCCGCTCTGCATGTAATCGGCAAATAAACTTTTTGGGGATCCCACTATACTAACCAATCAGAAGAGAGAACGCTACAAAACGGCACCCGTCTCACTGCTGGTGCACTCGCAGAGCGACAGATGGGTGAATGTTTATGCGCCTACAATGGCAGAGCAGGTAAAAATCCTTCCCAATGTCTGTTTTGATGGTTTTTGTCATGTTTTATCACACTTTCGGATCTGAGATGATGCTAGATAACTCACTGCTTGAAGACCGCAGTGCATCATGACAGGAAGTTAGCTAAATTGACCATTCGGCTTACTGAACCTTTAATTGTTCACAGTTGTTGGGTTGTCTTGAACATTCACTTAACCTGGAAATCAAGCAGCGCTGAGTTCACACCGTTGAAACGAGGACATTCCAGTAGTACACTAACTTCACTTTTGAACACGACTCATACGTTTTAAATACACAGTAAGTGGGTGCCCTGGTTTAAAAATAACACGCCACCTGCGATATGACACATGCACGCACTTCTTCTCTCTGTCTCCTTTCATACTCTGTGTTGCTCTTGCAAAGTGGCTCCTGTGAAGTTACTTCTGACTATACAGCACAACACAGTTAGAATACACACACTGAAGGTGTCCTCGCAGGGAAAATGACTAATACTGTTTGTTCAAAAGTCTGTTGTGTGTGTGTGTGTGTGTGTGTGTGTGTGTGTGTGTGTGTGTGTGTGTGTGTGTGTGTGTGTGTGTGTGTGTGTGTGGTGCACTTTTGTCTACTCTTTTGGAGTTGACAAAAGTGTGGAGTGTGTGTGTGTGTAAGAGAGTGTCCTTGGTAATATCAGTGTTGGTTTGGTAATGAGCCTATAATCCCAGGAGGATAGAGAGACAGAGCGGTCCGAGGGAGGGACACACAGGACGGGGAAGCAAGGGAAAAAAGAGGGGATGGAAGCCCAAAGTCATGGGCATGGGGTCGCAAACTCATAAAGTCACCTCTAGCTTTTTCCTGATTCCAAACTTTCTCCACAATGCAGAGTTGTGGAAGCAGTAGTTTTCATGCAATAGCAACACTGTGTGTGTGTGTGTGTGTGTGTGTGTGTGTGTGTGTGTGTGTGTGTGTGTGTGTGTGTGTGTGTTACTCCAACTGAAAGTTCAAAGACACGATGCATGTTGCACAAGATTTCTATTAAAATGTTCTTTTAAATGTTTGAATAAATATGCCAATTATTCTTAAATGTACATCTCTTTAAAAAACTAAAATCTAGATGTTGGTTGAAGCCAGAGTTAGAATATCTATTTAATTTGTACAACATATCAGTTATGTATTTCCAAAGTGTTTACAGAACAGATTTTGGATACAGCCTTATTTCATTTTTATTAATCAAAAAATACTATGTACAGGTCTTAGAAATGCTTTTCACAATGTGTTTAAGAAGAAAAATGTCTCATAAATCAGACAATTAACAACATAATGAACATATCATTCTGTTACAATCTTCCAGAATAGTGCTAAGAATGGAAAGTTTAGTTGATGTAAGTGCCTAAGAATATGAGATTTAATGTTAAGAGTATTGAAAAAAAAACTATGTTGAGATAATGTCCGTTAAACATGGTTGTATAGGAGAAATATACAGACGCAAACAGACGAGGTTAAGTCAAATAAACTCCTAAATGAATATTATGGACCTTTCATTAATACTCATATGAAAGAAGACATGTTATAATTGAAGCAACAAAGAAAACAAATCTCCAAAGTGAGATGTCTGCAGTGTCTTGCCTTAATATTCTGTTGACGTCACTGACTCGATGTAGCACTTTGCCTAGGTTCAAAACACCAATATGTTTTTGGAACAAATGGATTTGTAGATCATTTGAATCCTAGTCAAAGTCAAAGTCTTTTATTGTCAGTTCTGATATATGCAAGACATACATCAGAATCAAAATGGCGTTTATCTCTGATCCACAGTGCAGTTAGAACGATACAATAAAAAAATATAGGGGCGACTGTGGCTCAGTTGGTAGAGCGGGTCGGCCGATGATCAAAGGGTTGGAGGTTCGATCCCCGCCCTGCCACCTGTGTCATAGTTGTTGTGTCCTTGGACAAGACACTTAACCCACCTTGCCTTGTGTGAATGTCGATAGTTAGCCTGCTATCGGTGTATGAATGTGTGTGTGAATGGTAACGTGGGAAAGGAAAACAGGTCTCCCTTGCAAAAGAGTCTTCGGTCTCAATGGGATTTACCTGTATAAATAAAGGTTAAAAAAAAAAAAAAAAAATAGAGTTAAATAAGATAAACATAAACAATATCTACACAAGATCAATTCTAAATACTAAGTAGTGCAAAGGAATTTTCTGTGCAATATAAAACAGTATGTATAAAATAGAATAGAAAGTAAAAAGTAGATAAGTTCAAATGAAATGTGCAATGTGATGAAAAATATTTACAATGTGCAATATGCAATCAACTGGATGTACATTTAAGGCATTGTGATGTGCAGGCTGAGTAATGAATAGATTCAGAGTTCTAGCAGCGATGTTATGTTCAGTGCACTGATCAGGCACGTTAAAGCACGTATGATTGTCTATTTCTGAAGAGCTAACTAACTCATCACTAAATAAAGCAGTGTGTTTTTAATGACTCATAATCTGTCAGTAACTTCAAAGAGGGAAGCTGCTTTTCTGTGTCTAATAACCATCCTGGGAGCAGTTATAAAAAGCATATTTAATAAGAGCCGTTTTACAACAGGTTGACAGTGCTTTTGTAGCGGCGTTTCTCTTTCATCTTCTATCCTGGAGCTGTCTACTAATAACTTAACCACAATGTGAGAATCTATCTGGATGATGGATGGCCCCTGTGTCGCCCCCTTTACTTTTATGGTTTTGAATTGAAATGAGTAAATATCTACACTACAGAGAGTGTGGCGTTTATGAAGCTGGTTCCAACAGCAACACATATGAAATGGCATTTGTTTGAAACTCTGATAATATAACCTTGTGTGTTGAGTTGGTTTATTTAGGTATTTATTGAAGTAATAAGTATAACAAAATGCCAGTGTAGATTCTAAAAGGAGAAAGAGTTCAAATCGATTTAGTTTAGGGGTTAATCAAAGTTCCTCGTACTCAAGTGGACCTTTTTGGATAAACTATAAGCTTGACTTTGGGAATGTGTTTCTTTGTCGAGTGGGATCTCCAACTACTGGCCTGGCCTGCGTACTAAAGCCATGTAGGTATGTTTCGTGTCCAGGCCAACCGTATGCATGCGGAAGGCTTTCAAAACACTGCCGTCTAAATGTGAAAAGGAAAAAAAAAAATCCGGTTTAAGCTAGACCGTTGTTTTGTAGTTCCAGAGGCCACAGGTCACAGTAGGAGAGCAGACACCTGCAGGCTAGCAGACAGGATGAGAAGCTCCAGGCTGCTCTGTGCCACCTGACCTCAATCCCCCGCCACCTGCCCTCTGCCCTGGGCTGTAGGGCAGAGGACGCCCCCTGCTCCTTAAGACAGACACCCACACACACACACACACACACACACACACACACACACACACACACACACACACACGGACATACACATAAACATGCAAAAACACACACACACACGTTCATACATAGACACATGCACAAACGTCACACACAGACACAGACGCGCGGGTGCTAAGACACAGTCCTTCATTCACCATAAATGGTACGGCGGCCCAGGGCATTTAGCAGCTTTAGAAAGGACAAATAAAGTTTTTCTAACTTTTAGTTTGTGTGTGTGTGAGCATGAATGATAGAGTGTTGTTGACACAAAAAGAGAGAGAGATAAAGGGAGAGAGAAACCATCCGAGCTAGAAATACAAAGGGTACGAAAGGTCAGGCTCACATCAATACAAGTTTCAGTGTGTGGTTTTTTGTTCATGTAGGAGCAACATAGGGGGACTGCTAAAAACAAAAGACCTTTGGACAGTCACAACTGGGACACACACACACGCACACACACGCACGCACGCACACACACACACACACACACACACACCAATACACAGCACAGGACAGAGAAAGACATACTTTTCAAAGTCAGTAAAAGTTTGGAACATTTGAAAGGTTTCCAACCCAAATGGAAAGGTATACATGCAGTACACCTCGCCAGTTAATACATCAGATTCAACAAGGATATCTGTCTTATACTTCAGCTTTCCCCACCAAAAAACACACAAAAAAACATTGGATTGATTCTTATCTTAATCAATTTTTTTTGTTGCTGTGTCCTCTTCCAGATCTTGGTGAACTCCGTGTCCCAGCCTGCCTTGCTGTATGAGAGCGTGGCGGTGAGCGACGGCAGCCCCTTACTGAGAGACCTGCTCTTCAGCCCCGACCACCTGCACCTCTACGCCCTCACAGACACACAGGTAGGAGAAGCACATGCATCAACACTTAAAGGTGAAGTAAGCAATTTATTTATGTTAATATAAGTGTTCAATCGCTCTTTATTCATACAGTGATCACTTATATAGTGTGCGCGTTTCATAAAGCCGATCTCTCAGTCACTCGCTCTGCATGTAATCTTCAAATAAACTTTTCGGGATCCCACTGCTGATAACCAATCAGAAGAGAGAACGCTACAAACCGGCACATTTGAGGAATAGAGTAGATGTCTTTCAGCTTCCTAGCAAAAATATATGATCATACAACATATTAATTAAATGTGTTTTCTCCATGAAAGCGAGCACATTTGCAGAACATAAGTGCAAAGTTAGGATTGCAAATTGTGCTTAGTCATATTATGTGCTATTATGTTTTACATTTTAAAATGCATTGACTTGTCTTTTGTCATTGTGGCCTTATCTGCTATAGTAATGTGTACAATACCATCCTTCAGTCTAAGCATGTTGGGGGTTCTTATCTTGGAATGACTTATTTCCTGTGAGTTTGAAGCTGCATTTACCTACGTGTCTCTCTTATCTCATAATGCTTAATGACTGGGATGTGATGATAACCTTCAACGAGACTTCTCCAGTACGTAGACAGTGACCGCCATGTGAGTGCTGTGTCGTTTACCAGCAATTACACAGAATTGACTTCCATGTGTGAGCGCAGAGAGGAAGTGGAGGGTAATTGATAGCAATTGATGGTGAGTCAGTGATGATGTGACAGTGGGAATAAGGCCCTTCTATTTATGAGAGCAGTCCAGGAAGTAGACATGTACATGTTCAGTGAGATTGCTTGAATATTGGATTTGGATTTGATTATCAAAATGTATTAACGTTTACAATGGTATTTAAAGGAATACTTCACCCATACGGAACCGGCGTTCTATCATTATAAAATCGCTATTATGATATAAAGAATGAGGTTTTTCTTCCCTCAGTCTTCCCTCAGTTTTCCCTTGGCCCAGCTGTCCTGTTAATCCTAACCCTTACTGTGATGTCACAAGAAGGAAAATGTAGGGTTAGACAGTGAGAGTATAAAACACTCTTTCTGCCTTTTCTCAGGCTAGGATTATCCGATTTCATTTTTTTTTGCATATTTATACTACATAGGATCTCCGAGTTCAATACACTTTCATATTCCAACTGGTGAAGTAGGCCTTTAACTGGGAGATAAGCGAGATGAGAGGCATTTGGAATATATTTGTGAGATTGACTATCTATAAGGCAAACATCTGGCTCTTTAGCTGCTGAATGTTTAAGGTGTTACCAACACTGCCAGACTGCTGTCTAGTGGTGTGTACTGTAGGCGCAAAGTGCACAATGGATCTACCAGAGCTTCTTTTTTTGCTTTTTTTTTCAAACCCAAACTGATAAATGTTCTGACCATAACACCAAAACAATGTGTGCAGCAGGAAGCATACACTCCTTCCTATTGGCTCACAGACCTCTGCCCTGCGTTCCAAATCACATACTCTTTCTTTTTACTACACTACATACTAAAGTACAGAAGAGTTTAAGGGCCACGGGAGAGAAAAAAAAATCAGATAAGGAAGATATTTTTTTTCAATATGTCGAAAAATGTCAAGAATAAAGATGAATACTGCAAAATGCTATTGGAGTTAGTGGGACATCTAGGTATTTTCAGGATACTACAATTGACGTGCATGTATTGGGACATCCTAAATCTTTTTCTGGCATACTGGAAGTATGGGTATTGGAACGCAGGGTTAGTCTTTGCATTAGGACTCCATGGAACTTGAAAGCCTGTCACTGTTAGAAGTAAGGTATGAGTAGCTACATTCAGCCTCCTCTTCTCCTCCTGCACTCCTTCCCTCTCTCCTTGTTGAATAATAGAAATGCCAAGTGAAGAGAGCTCAAACATCAAACCAGCCCATTTCCCAATCCCTGACAGAGCAATTTACCTTTCCCCATATCCACTCACACACATAATTAAAGGGCTGGTTTTGAACCGCGGCGTATAGACTGCGTATCTTGTACAGCAGCAGTGGCTCACATATTAGCATGCACACACACACGGTGCGTAAACATAAAACTGTCTGATCCACCGCCAGAGGAGAGTTTTCGATTAGCGAGCGATGGATTTATACATGGCTCTCTTTGTGTCTCTTCTACACACACACACTCTTACACACATGTACACATGCGCGCACACACACACACACGCGCACACACACACACGGTCTCTCTGTGTCTGAGCCTTCGGTGCGTCTCTATGGGTTCAGTCGTATCACATCATTTTTTGCCCTCATAAAAAGATTGAACAACGGCACTAAATCAATTTTTATTATTGCCGTTGTTTCCCGGTTACATGGCCAAAATTGTGCCGACCTAATAAAAAAAATGTCGGGGGCAAGACATATTTTTCATCCTGTCATGGCCAGTGTGTCTGTGTGCGGACGTCAGTGAGACGGGCGTATTTCTTCTTCTATCCTCCGAGTCCCTATGGGTGACATCACTTAATTGCTTTTGAAGTCAAATGACTAAAGTGGATTACAGCTCATAATCTATTGATTTCTACTCAACCTTTGTACCAAATGACTCACTTATCACATCATTACCAGTGTTATTGCTGTACAGCTATGATGCAAGGCGTTCTACTCAATTCATTTCCCCATCCACATTAGTCATTATTCTATTACAATTCAAACTAATAGAGCCAAATATTATTATTTTTTTTTTTTTTGGGGTGATATTTTGAGATTTTCGTTCTACTTCTTGTACTACTGTAGATCATACCGGTGAGGCCATGCCCAGTCTCTGGTAGGCCCTGCGTTCCAAATCGCATACTCTTTTCTTTTCTCTATTCTGCATACTACATCTGATCATGGAATACAATTGGGACATACTTTTTATTATTTATTTCATCGTAACATTGCGCCTTGATTTTGCCTCTTTGCTCATATATCCGTTGCATCCCGTTTGTTTTCATACGGAGGCTCCGTCCATGTGTCCTCACATCCGGTGGGCGCTGGATTGTGGGTCAGAATCGCCCCTAATAGCATGCTGATTTCAACACTTAAAATCTCTGCCTACTGCATCCGGTTGAGATTTTTAAGCATACTAAATCTGACCACAAATATTTGGACATCTTAAATCTTTTTTTCTACCATACTAAATAGCAGGGAAGAATAGGTATTTGAAAGCAGGGCTAGTGTGACCAGCACATTTCCACTACTAAAGCGCACAGGGCCAAGGTCAAGCGTGTGTGCTTTTGTCAAACAGCTTGGTAAGGTGACCTGTTGGCAGACAACGCGTCTGTTTGAGGGCCGTTCAGACAGTGGCATAATGGCCCCTATGATGATGATGTACCTCTGGGTATCGATCTAGCCACAGTACAGAAATCTACTGAACCGTACTGTACTTGCACAGTGGAGAAACCCTAGCCCCTGGCTGGCACCACATCAGACACAGTTCATATTCAATTCACTCAGCATTTTACTGCACTTGGCTGTCGGGCAGAAAAAAGGCTGCCGTTCGCTGCTTTACAATAAATGTAAGCAGTGTCTTTTTTGGTGTTTGTCCAACTTTGAACTTGCCTCAAAAAAAGTGTTAGTAAAGACAGGGACAGGGGCGAATAATAAGGAGACCATACAGAAATCTATGAGGAGAGCACCGCTAGGTCCTCTCAGCTAATTGGTTTTTGCTGGGGAAAGTTGAAATACGTGACAGGGAGGGTTAACAGTATGTGCTTAAAGACGCTGTCATTTCAAGTACAAAACAACTGTTTATGTCTGGTCAAATGGACTTGACTTATATAGCGCTTTTTAGATGATTTTCTCAGCCCCAAAGCGCTTTACAATTCTTACCACATTCACCCATTCATACACACACTCATACACCGATGGCAGAAGCTGCCATGCAAGGCGCCCTCTGAACCATCGGGAGCCATTTGGGGTTCAGTGTCTTGCCCAGGGACACTTCGACATGTGGCGGGTAGGCGGGGGATCGAACCTACAACCCTGCACTCCAGAGGATGATCTTCCTACCCACTGCGTCGCTGCTGTAGTTAAATGTCTCTGGACAAGACGTTGTATAGTGCCTCAATCGACTGCTGTCTAAAGTTCAAGTTTTAATACTTGACTTTTACCGACTGCTGAAGCCCCTGGTTGGATTTGACCAATAGCAACAGACTTTATATAAAGATTGTTTGCATAATCAGAAATAAATATTGGCTCCCAAGAAGACGCAAACAGCTACTTTGGGGGAGAAATAGCTCTGCCAGCCTTTTTTACAGATAAGATCGCTTTCTCGCGTTGGCAACAAGAAAGGAAATGCTGCTAGAAGAGCTGCTAGCTGTTGCTTCTGTTCTCATTAACAGTCTGCGTCAAGCCCAATGCAGGGCTGTACGCTTATTTTTTAAAGTGGTAGCACTGGTGCTAGCAAGCAAAAAAATTCAGTAGCACAAAAATAGATTTGGTAGCACACAAAGTATGATCGAAAACTTGCATAACCCTAACCCTTGCATTTAGCTCTAATTACCTTTGAGCATGTCATCTTGGTTTTATTTGAGATTCTCAATGAATATGATATCCTAGTGTGCAGTAGTAATTGTAGAAAAATGAATAGGGGTGCACTGATTGCAATTTAGACAAAAGAGTCTAACCTGCCAATGGCAATTTTTTTGCTGATTCAGAATTATTTCCCCCCCATAGAACTATAAAAATAATGTCTATACCTATATATTTTTATAAACATATCATTATTATATTAGGCTAATAATAACAAACATTTTTAGAACATTTCATTCTTTTAATGAAAACCATACTTTAAAACATTGAACACATAGCCTATTAAATAAATTAGTCAACATATTTATACAATTTAGGCCAAGTTAAATAGGTTGTGTCAATCTTTGTCAGTTACTATCATAGATAGTTACTGCTGTTGACTGCAGGGCTGTGAAGCGGCCTAACTTCCTGTTCTTACCTGCTTCAAAATAAAAGTCAACTCGCATTTGGCTAGTAACCGACTTTTATTGTGAAGGCGCACAGGAAATGTTCTGTTTGCACACGCGCTAACTTGACTGCCTTAATGTAAAGGGAGCCGTCTCCTTCCTGTTTTTAACCGTTGGTGAAGTTAGACGCTATAATCTCGCCGCACAAGCACAGATCCCGAGCACACATCTTTCACCAGCCAAAGTGGAGGGTAGACTTAATAACTTACTTGCCTAAGACTACATTCACCCGCATTTGGAGAGTTTTAATGTAGAGCCCTCTAAGCAGTGTTGTGCAGCGCTCCTCTGTGTCTCAAACAGACAGCATATGCTCATTAGCACTGGTGCGACTGGACTTGTATTCATCATCGCACGTGATCAATTTCAGTAGCAAATGCGATCAAAACTGTCGCACTGTACAGCCCTGCAATGGATGGGTCGGGAGGGTTTCTGGTGAAGGCTTTCTCTAGCATAACACTCTAGCACAAAGTGTATTTGAGGTGTGTGTGTGTGTGTGTGTGTGTGTGTGTGTGTGTGTGTGTGTGTGTGTGTGTGTGTGTGTGTGTATATGAATGCAAGAAAGAAGGAAGAAACTGGACGGATAAATCAATCAAATATTTTTTTAAATCAAAACACTTCTGGAAGGAATACAGTGTGTGTTTTATGGATCCTATAATTATTGTATAATACATATACTGTATACAGTGTGTGTGTGTGTGTGTGTGTGTGTGTGTGTGTGTGTGTGTGTGTGTGTGTGTGTGTGTGTGTGTGTGTGTGTGTGTGTGTGTGTGTGTGCGTGCATGTGTGCGCGTGTGTGTGTGTGTTCATACTGGTAGCTCTTCTAAGTTCGCGCACGCTGTTGTTTTCATTGAATTAAGGTTAAGGTTCATGCAGTTTATAAATGTGCCATGTGCAGACCATCTTCATTTACCAAAATTGTGTCACTGCATTTGGTCAAACTGTGCACACACATCACTAATTGCATATTGGGCTGGCACACTAGGTCCATGTGTGTTTGCATGGCTGTCTTAAAAACCCATCTTGCTAGCAGAATGAGCCATCCATCAGCTTTATATTGTGTAGCCTTATATTCTCCCCACTATATTATACAGATGGGACAATTACAGCTGGGCCTATATGGCTGCAGATAGCTAGGGAGCGCACCGTGGCACCATGTGTGGAATGAAACATCAGTTGCAATCCCATTTTTTTGTTTTTCTAATCCATCCTTCCTTCCCTGCATCCCCCCATTCTCTCTCTCCTCCCTCCACACTCTCTCCTCCCTCTCCACTCATCCGTCATGGGGCAGAATTAAGAGCGTCTCTCTATCCTGAACCAATTGAGGGAAGATCATTAATAGCTTTTAAATTGTTTATTTGTATTATCACCTGCTATGCTATCCCTCTTTCAATGACCAAAAAAAGGGACTAAATAGTTTTGAATACCACTGAAAGGTGTCTCTCTCCAGAAACACTCTCCATCATCACTTTGCAGACTGACATTAAATATGGAGTCAGTGATTATGGAGAACGTTTGTCGACAAAATCACTTTTTGTCAAATCAGTTAAGGTCTCCTCGAAATCTGCTTCCTGCCCGTACTGTGAGTGCGCTGCAAAACAAATCTGGTGTTAATACACAGCCTAGGCTCTGTAAACTGTAGGGATGCAACAATACAGTCTGGTGTTAATACACAGCCTAGGCTCTGTAAACTGTAGGGATGCAACAATACAGTCAGACAACCTCGGTTCTTGGGTCACGGTTTCGGTTTGGTTTCGGTATGCATTTTGTGCGTATGAAAAAAAAAAAAGGTATTTTTCTTATTCCAAAATGATTTCTTTATTTTGCTAATGAGCTTAAATGAACAAATGGTTTACATTCAGACACATTATTGTGTATTGTTTAATAAAATAGATAAAGTATGTAAAAAAACTCAAACACATACAAATGCAGAAGTTCTTGTTAGCCTTGGCGACTGGTAAAGTATAAAAAGGGGATAAAGATTAATGAATAGATTCTAAATAACATACATTATGATGCCTGTACACTTAACTTCACTGTTTTAACAAAGGGGGCCCAAGGAGCTAGCAACATGCCCGTTAACAGAGCCCAGAGGCTGTGTATTAACACCAGATTGTTTTTCAGCACATTCACAGTACAGACAGGAAGCAGTGGTGAGGTTGGGAGATCTTTACTGATTTGACCAAAAGTGATTTTGTCGACAAGATGACATTTTGTTTCTACTGTGATTTCATTCTTTTCCATCTTGCTCCTAATTCTCCTGTCCTGTCTCCCCTCCTCCTCCCTACACTGTCCATACACCAATGTGTTTCCCCATCTACAGCGGCAAATAGGCCAGGAATGAAAACGCCATATTTAATATAAATAGGTGGCTCTCACTTACTTACCGTCACACACACACACACACACACACACACACACACACACACGCACGCACACACACACACACACACACACACACACACACACACACACACACACACACACACACACACACACACACACACACACACACACACACACACACACACACGCTCCCTAGCCACCACCTCGGTAAGACAAAGAGTCTCTGGCTTGAGCATCTCTCCCATCGTTTCCCATCCCATTATCTGCTTTTCTAAAAAACTCAATAATTGAACTGTTCCATTGGAATACATCATCCGCCCCACTAGCACAAAGCCACATTGAATAAACTGCTCTCTCTCTCTGCGCTGAGCCCCATTGAATAAACTGCTCTCTCTCTCTCTCTCTCTCTCTCTCTCTCTCTCTCTCTCTCTCTCTCTCTCTCTCTCTCTCTCTCTCTCTCTCTCTCTCTCTCTCTCTGCGCTGAGCCCCATTGAATAAACTGCTCTCTCTCTCTCTCTCTCTGCGCTGTTGTGCTTGAGTGTGACATGTATTCTCCCTCTATGTCAGGCTGTATTACTACAAAGCTATGTGATATTTGTCCAGGCGCGAATAATGACTGCAATTTTGCTGCTATTTGGTGTTCTGTAAAGAAGCCTGTGTGTGTGTGCTGATGGAAGCATTACAATAGCTATCTGACACAGGGTTTTTCTATTATCATGCTATGAATCTGACACAAGTTATGGTGTTATCAGAGTGACACGGAAGGAGGGGGAGATATAGATGTGTGATGTTATGGAAGCTTGGTAGGGTTGCAACTGTATGAATATATTACTAACACACCCACGTCTATCTATCTATCTATCTATCTATCTATCTATCTATCTATCTATCTATCTATCTATCTATCTATCTATCTATCTATCTATCTATCTATCTATCTATCTATCTATCTATTCCTGTTCCTCTGGAGCCCGTAAGGACACAACGTCCATGATTTACAAAAACGTATTTGAAATGTAGACTCATCAGACCACAGCTGTTCCACTTTTCATCAGTCCATCTCAGATGAGCCCAGGCCCAGAGAAGTCTGCAGCATGTGTGGATGTTGTTGATATATGTCTTTCACTTTGCATGGTAGAGTCTTAACTTGCATTTGTGTATGTAGCGACAAACTGTGTTTACCGACAATGGTTCTCTGAAGTGTTCCATGACCCATGTAGTGATATCCTTTATAAAATCATGTCATTTTGTAATGCAGTGCCTCCTGAGGTCATGGGCATTATATTTTAATTGTGGACCTTGGCCTTTACGCACAGAGATATCTCTGGATGCTCTGAATATTTTTATTATATTATGGATTGTAGATGGTGAAATCATTCAATTATTAGCAGGAATCTTGTTTTTAAACTGTTGGACTGTTTTCGTCTGCAGTTCTTCACAAAGTGGTGAGCCTCACCCCATTATTGCTTGTGAATTCTGAACCTTTACGGGATCCCCCTTTATACAGTATCTATCCATGATAATATCACCTGTTACCAGTTAACATGTTTATGTCAGTAATGTTCCAAACAGGTATTTTCTTTAACATTCTACTAGACTTTCCCGAGTCTAATGCCCCTGTCCCAACTTGTTTGGAAATGTGTTGCTGGCATCAAATTCTAAATATCCATATATTCATGAAAAAAAGTTATTAAATAGATATGGTAAAACATAAACTATATTGCCTGTGTATTGCTTTCGCCTTGATTGTACGTGAAAAAGGATTAACAGGATAACCCATTCTGTTTTACGTTTTACATTACATCCTAACTTTTTTGGAAGTGGGGTTGTATCTTCACATTTATGAATTTCAGCAGATGGCTTAGTAGTGTCTGAGTCTAAAGTGACCAGCAGCTGCTGTGTGCAGGACCATGACCTAAATACTACATGGTACTTTATCTTACATTCTGTATATAAATCGTCCCCACACCCAAAATGAAGGGCAACATGCTGTGTTGTACTGTGTGTTAAGTTTGGATGCAAAAATCTAGAGACCATTTTGCTCACACACAAGCATCAACTAGAGCAGAGCCCAGTGGAGGAGGGCAGCAGACCTGGATCATGAGGACGACCAAGTCAACAGTCAAGGTCTTTTATTGTCAGTACTGATATATGCAAGACATACATCAGAATCAAAATGGCATTTATCTCTGACCCACAGTGCAGTTAGAATGAAACAATGAAATAAAAAAATATAGTTAAATTAGATACACATAAACAATATTTACATAAGATAAATTCTAAATACTAAATAGTGCAAAGGAATTTTCTGTGCAATATAAAACACCATTGGGAAGACCATTGAGGTTTCAAATGCTAGACGGTGGGAAGTTCAGTTCACTAATGCTCTCAGAGAAATAAAGGATAGGATGCAGACATGACTTGAATAATACAGTGACATGAAATGCAACTGGTGCATTTGCGTCTTATCAATAAAGCAGCAGTGTTTGATAATGATACATGAGCCTGATTAACTGCTTGAAGGTAGAGTAGTAACAAAACAAACAAAACAAGTCTTGTGACCGTTCACAAAATAGTTTTCTCTGTGAAGGTGTCTCCACTGCTGTGCCTGCTGCCTGAATTAGAATCCCCAGCTCACCCTGTGCCCCCCCCCCACTACCCCCCTGCCTTTGTACTGTTATTGATGCTGTACTTCACCTCACTGAGCCAGCTGCAGGTACAGGTGAGCGTGTCTTTGGTCGTCACTGATGTGTTAAAGTATTTAACGACTGCCCCAGATAACTCTGAAAACTTTGTGTGTGTGTGTGTGTGTGTGTGTGTGTGTGTGTGTGTGTGTGTGTGTGTGTGTGTGTGTGTGTGTGTGGGTGTGTGTGTGTGTGTGTGTGTGTGTGTGTGTGTGTGTGTTTGTGTGTGTCGGCTGGTATAACTCATGTTGT
Source organism: Ammodytes marinus (assembly GCF_949987685.1). Lineage (NCBI taxonomy): Eukaryota > Metazoa > Chordata > Actinopteri > Uranoscopiformes > Ammodytidae > Ammodytes > Ammodytes marinus. Next base: position 30,103,140 of record NC_137211.1, on the reverse strand, counting down.
GGGGAGATTTTGCCGTTTACACAGTGATATTGTGGGGACGTACCTTCCTGTTGGGGACAAAATGGAAGTCCCCTTAACGCAATAATGACATTTTAGGGTGAAGACTTGCTTTTAGGTGAGGGTAGACTTAGGTTTAGGTTAAGGTTAGGGTTAGGGTAAGTCTCCAAGAACTAATGTAAGTCTATTGTGATGTCCTCGCAAGTTGGTGTTTGCGTGTGATCAACTAAGATTAAATGCGGAAAAACTGGTTTCTGTGTTTGGACGGAGAGCAGAGTGACATCAAGCACAAAGGCAAATGTAATGCCATGGGATTAGAGGTGTTATTGGAAGAGGAAAACACACGCACTGTTGAGCTCCAGCCAATCAATATTAATATATTACTCAAAGAAACACGATATTGGAAAGTCTGTGAGAAAACAAATGCTTTGGGTAGAACAACGAGGACTGGTGGAATTATGAGAATATGGCAGGACATGAGCAGGAGAACCAAAGAACAAATAGCTTATCAAATAAAGCCTTGGCAAATAAAACAGGTTGCACATGAGTAAACAGCAACGTGTTAAAGGCCCTCCCTGTTTGGCTTCATTCTGTGCGCCCTGTGTGTGCTCACCTGACCATGTCTTATAACATTAAGGTCTCTGGACAGTAGACACACTGCTGTGGGAGACGCCAGCAGGAATAGTTAAGGTGTGCTGGAATGACCCCAGACGCAAGGAAAAATGCCTTTTGGTAAGGCAGGTATTGTGTGAATCGTGAGCGGCTACAAATAAGCCCTTCACTCCAATCCAAAAGCTCTTAAGATTGCATTGCATTGCTGGATGGGCGATATGTCTGGATCATTTGTGTTTCTGTGTCTATCCAAACTTAACACAAGTCTAAAGAAACCTTGATCTGATGTCTTTTATGTCTCCTCCTTACCAGCCGTCTGTGTGCAACAGTTTAACACCTGCTTTTCAAACGCATTTAATAAAGACGCAATCACAAAAATGATATGAGGCCGTGTGCTATATAGTGCGTGTGCTATATACACTTTATTGCATCTACTCTTTCCATATGTTGCACACTGGGGAAGAAACACCTGATTTTACATATTCATTTACAAATTTACTAAATGGACAAGCGCGTGTTACTTGACAGGCAATCCTCAGTGAGCAAACGTCAGTAGATCAGCTAGAACGTTTTTTTTTTCTGGTGAAATCCCATTTGCACGTGTTTTATACGCGCACACGTTTAGTAGATCAACCCCTTATACGGTAGTAAAATTCTGACAAAATGCCTTAAAAGTGCATTTTCTATCATGTTTCACAAAGGTCCACACTTCAGTCAATTAGAACAGAGTATACCTTACTGAACAGGTGTGATTTAAGCATTTGGAAATGCCTTCTTAAAAGCATAATTCAAATAAAGAATTCAATAGAACTCTTCATGATAATCACGCAGACAGATGGTTAGTGCGTGGTGAAAAGATGTCCGTTTATTGACTGCAAAGAAAAAACTACTTGTGGAGGATGGACATTTTAAAGGATAATCCCTCTCCGTCTCACTCTCTCTCCAGGTACATTAGATGACATCGTTTGATAACTGATTTCTTTTCCAATTTCCCCAAAGAGATCATTACATTTTCATCTTATCTTAGTCATGCACACACACACCGTTGTCAGCCGGTAGAGATTTAGCAGACAATAGAAGTAATCCTTGATGTTTATCTCAATGGTGTTAAGTACAATAGCATGCATTTGCAAAGGAATTCACGGGCAATGAGCAAACCTGGTCCTCTTGTGTTTCAAGGAGGGACATTTTGTGCTTTTTTGCTGAATTGAACAAATGTTTACATGCACCTGCTGATATGCTCATAATGACTTGCTGATGATGCACACATGATAGTGAATCATACACCCAAAGAATTGGACACATCACACATTTGACCTGATGATGTCGCTAGATGAAAAAGTTAAAGGTGGAGTCAGCGATTCTGGAGAATTTTTTGTTTTGTGAATGATCTCCTCACAATCTGATTCCTGTATTCTCCGTACTGTGAGTGTACACATGTCCAAGTGTCCCTGGGTAAGACACTGAACCCCACATTGCTCCCGATGGTTCAGAGGGCGCCTTGCATGGCAGCTACTGCCATCGGTGTACGAGTGTGTGTATGAATGTGGTAAGAAATGTGAAGCGCTTTGGGGCTGAGAAAATCGTCTAGAAAGAGCTCTTTAAGTCAAGTCCATTTACCTATTTTGTTTGCAGCAGTGTGAAGTTGGAAGTTTTTTTTATTACGTTTTTTTTAGCACTTTAATCAAATAGTAAAGTATCTTCTATCGTATTTAATAGCGGACAGTACTAAACATGTGTCTGATCATGACGTTGATGTTAAGTGGATGTGTGTGCTTGTATTTTCAGGTGGCCCGTGTACCTGTGGAGATGTGTGAACAGTACACCTCTTGTGGAACGTGCCTGGGATCAGGAGACCCTCACTGTGGCTGGTGTGTGCTACATAATGTGTAAGTGCACATTTCATTGTTCTCATTGAACCTTTATTTATACTGGAGAGATCAATTGAGGGGGGTGACCCTCTTTTTCAATGATGGCGGGTCAAACAAATGCGAAAAACAACAATAAATACACCATACACCCTACACCATGCAAAACAACGGTAAAGAGACAAAAAACTATTGAAACATTTAGACAGTGATGTAGAATGGCTGAAATTAAAATGAAATGAGTGAAAGTACAATATAGCCTCATTAAAGTTACAGGTAGAGTTCGGCAGATTTTAAGATCATTTGTCTGAATTCGTTAAATATATATGAAGGTATTTATTTTAATGTGTTGCTGTAAATGGTTCCAGGAGTCACGGGTACTGAAGAGTTCATTTGTTTTGGACAAACGAGATCTCTGCCCGACAGCGATGATATTTGAGCTGAGGTGTGACTGTTGTGTCTGGTTCTTCCTCTAGATGCTCCAGGAAGGACAGCTGTGAGCGGGCAGAGGAGCCCCAGCGCTTCACCACCAGAGTGGAGCAGTGTGTCAGACTGTCTGTCCAACCCCACACTGTCTCTGTCACTATGTCAGAAGTACAGGTATGATCTAGTGTAGTACTGGTGGTGTGTGTGTGTGTGTGTGTATGCTGTTTGTCTGTGTATGTGTGTGACAGGTAGACGTGGTAGAAATAAAGATGGACAGCACAAGTGAAAAAGATAAATGTGAAACGAGAGGTTATTGTGTCTGTCCATTATTGTGAGTGGGAGTTTTGAGTTACTTATTTGAAGGGATAGTTCAGTTTTTTTGAAGAGTGGTTGTGTGAGGTTCTTAGGCATAGTTAGTGTTTTAGGAGTTTGGGGGAGACGTCGTTGTAAAAGACATCAGCCTTGTACTGTTAGAGAGGGGACCAGCAGAAAAAAAAAATTCTCATATGTATAAATGCTAAGCTAAAATGAATATCCCTTCAATTGTACACTAAATGTAAGTAGTAACTCTGAGTAGAACAGCTGATTTGGGGACTAGTACGCTGTACTGCATCAGTGTGAGTTGGCGCAGTAATACATGGTCGAACTATGCTGTAAACAAGGGCAAAAAAAGAAATGGCTGTCTGGCGGCAAACTAAAGCAGTTAAAAAAATCCTATATATTTACATACAATTGCACGGATATTTATTTTGGATTAGCATTTATATACAGTATGTGGTGAAATTTTTTTTTTACCAGTTTTTATGCTGGTACCCTCTGACACAGTACAATGCTGACTACAACATTGTCTCCTCCAAACCCCTTAAAATGGCTGCTCTGATCTCCATCTCCATAAGGTAACACACTAACAATGCATATGTCCCTCGACCACACTTGAACAATACTGAACTATACCTTTAAGCAGCATGTTCTACTGTTGGAGGGTAACACTCTTGCTTGCTTACTGTTCATGGATTTGAAGTTGTTCATCACATGGGCGGCAGTGGCAAAGTGGGTAGGGAGTCTGCCTCTGGAGTGCAGGGTCGGAGGTTCGATTCCCCGCCTACCCACATGTCGAAGTGTCCCTGAGCAAGACACTGAACCCCAAATTGCTCCCGATGGTTCAGACAGCGCCTTGCTTGGCAGCTACTGCCATCGGTGTTTGAGTGTATGTATAAAAAATGTGTATTGTGAAGCGCCTTGTGACCCTGGTCTGTGAAGGGCGCTATATAAATAAAAGCTTACTTACTGCTTACTTAAGGAGATCGTCCTCTGGAGTGCAGGTTCGGAGGTTCGATCCCCCGCCTACCCGCCACATGTCAAAGTGTCCCTGGGCAAAGGGACACTGAACCCCAAATTGCTCCTCATGGTTCAGAGAGCGCCTTGCATGGCAGCTACTGCCATCGGTGTATGAGTGTGTGTGTGTGTGTGAATGGGTGAATGTGGTAAGAAATGTAAAGCGTTTTGGGGCTGAGAAAATCCTCTAAAAAGCGCTATATAAGTCAAGTCCATTTACCATTTACATCAGGGGTGTCAAACTCATTTTGGTTCGAGGGCCACATACAGCCTCTCTGATCTCAGGTGGGCCGGACTAGTAAAATAATGGCAAAATAACTCCAAATCCCTAACTTTGTTTTTCAGTAATATGCTTTATCAGCCTACATTTGTAACCTACATTATCACGGATCACAAGGGATCTCTGTACCCCCCAGGAGATGTCTTAGTAAAGGTTGCTGCCGGCCATGGGAATAGGAGGTGCGGCGCGTAGCGCCGCAGCAAAAATTTTGGGGGTATTTTGCTCAAAGATGCCAATGTGCACTAATGAAATAAACAACTGTTTATTTGAATACACAAATACAACAGGCACTGACCTTACAGTTGTCCAATTTTGTTTACTATATGTACAGGGACACATTTTGTGCAAACATGCAGACAAAATACAATTAAATAAAAGTGCAACTTCTACTGTTTTGATTTATTTTTAAATACAGAGGTTATTGGTTGTTTTGGAATTCGTTTTTCCCAATTTAAAACATAAAAATAAAGCAGCATTGAAAATTAGGAAATAAATCTTGTAGGCCTACACTAGCATGCTCCTGCTCGTTTTGCGCACACAGAGCCGCAGACACACCACGCTTGCTAGTACATTAATTGTTCAGCACTAAAAATAAAAATAGTTTTATTTTTATAAAAAAGTAATAAAATAAATGTACTAAAAATAAAAATGTTTTTTTTTTTTTGGTTTTTACTTTGCCATAAAGCACTGGAGGAAACATTAATAGCGGTGAAGCAGGATTGCCATTTACCATTTCCCACGTTGCTAAAATGTGCTTTTTTTATTTAGGCTGCCCCCTAGCGGCAGGAGTGAGCATTTCGGTTATTTCTTTAAAAAATCATAACTCCTCACAGGAATGGGCTAGAGACTTACTTTTTTTTTTGACATACTCAGAAATGTATGCTCTACAGGTCGCGGGCCTGATCAAATCATCTCGCGGGCCGGATCCGGCCCGCGGGCCGTATGTTTGACACCCCTGATTTACATCCATGTGTCTCTTCCCCTAGTTGGTGCTTCAGGCTCAGAATGTCCCCAGTCTGTCTGCTGGAGTCAACTGCTCCTTTGAGGACTTTGTGGAGACAGAGGGACGCATCTACGGCGGGCGCATCTTCTGCCTGTCTCCCTCCACTAAAGAGGTGGCCCCCATCACACGAGACCAAGGTGAACAAAAATAAATGATAGAAATAAAAACATTCCAGCATATAAATGGAGGAATGTCAGGCTGCTTGGAGGATTTTTTTTATTCTATTCTGTAAAAACTCAAAACCATATCGGCATGAAACCTAAACATTTCTGTGTTAAAAATGTTATTAAATGTTTATTATAGACATTTGTATTTTCTATAAAAGGCCAGTTCTCAAAATACTTTTGGTTTCATATTGGCATATTCTTAACAATCATTCTGAAGGAATCAACCAACGGATGCTGCTGTAATCAATCAAGGAATGCATTCAGTACGAGTCAGCCACTCTGGAGAACGCTTGTTGTCAACTTCACTTTTTGTCAAAGTCAGTGAATATCTCCTCACGATCCATTGAAAACAATGTTTAGAAAAGGGGCCCACGGTAGCAAGCAACATGCCAGTTTACAGAGCCTAGGCTGTGTATTAAAACTGGATTCCTTCACTGATTTTGACGACAAGCATTCTCCACAAAACAATGACTCCAAAAGGCAAATCAATTAAAACGACAGTGAGGAGAGTGTTTATTCTGTGTCTGGTGGTCTGCTAGCAGCTTAGACATAAAGACGGACTGCTAAAAGACATGAAGCACTGATCATGTGTGACTCTGTGCAGGCGACCAACGTGTTATCAAGTTGTATCTGAAGTCCAAGGAGACGGGGAAGAAGTTTGCCAGTGTGGACTTGGTCTTTTACAACTGCAGCGTCCACCAATCGTAAGTCTTTAAGTTTTTGTCCTATTTCAAAATAAAGAGTTTTGTTTCTAAGTATGGACAGAGTGGATATAAAAGTGGAATAAAGTATAAATCTCTGCATAAGCCACTTTGTCTACTAGTTAAACAGCCTGAATGGCTTTTCCAATATACAATGACATCACCCACCCACCCAGCAAGGTGGAAAGCATTGATCAATTGACGAGGGGCCGACTGTGGATCTTTACCAACAGCAATAGTGCTGAAATATTGGCCTGCGAAATAACTCCTAGAATGGAGAATGGAGCGAACAGTGTGTGCTCCCTTTGCTTATTCATTATTCAATGTATTCCGGCTTTTTAACAAATCAATTAGTTAATTAAATCTTAAGCAATGGAGGAACTATTGGGGAGTGAAATAATACAACGATTCCTAACCTAGAGAGGCAGCCACGCTTTGGTGGTGAAAACACGTCAGTGAATGAACCTTCATTTCAGTATGGGGAAAGTTTCCCTGCGTTCCGAATCGCATACTCTTTCTTTTTTCTATTCTACATACTACATCCGACGATACAAATAATCTAGTTAGAATGCAGGAGGCATACTAAGCTGTGATCTTTCCTCTTGCTTTTATATCCGTTGCGTCCCCGTTTGTTTTCATATGGAGGCTTCGTTGATGTGAGGTCACTTCACGCGTGCACTGGATTATGGGTCAGAATCGGCCAAATAGGATGCTGTTTTCAACACAAAAAATTGTTTTTATGACATTTAATCCTAGAATATGATCTTTTTTACTTCTACAGTGTGATGAAATATTATTTGTCAGAGAAGAGCAATGTATTCTTTCCAATCATGCATTACTTGAAACTGCAAACAAGACCATCAGTGAAAAGAATGCTATTTTTATGTAGTTTTTATTCATTCCTTTGCTCGCCGGGATTTTTCCCGGGAACGATTTACTGCCAGCAGACCAGAACATCCTGTGTTTATGAACGCTACTAAATCACAGTTTATTTTGCTTCACCATGGTCATATCACCATTATTAATCTGACTCACATATAAATACATTAACTCATGCATCCTGCCGTCTCTCTTTCACTCACTTACTAAACAAATGCAGGTGCAGCCGGAATGCGCAAGCAAAGATCTTTAGGACAGCAGGCGCTGGTGTGATAAAAACACTACTGCTTTGGTCCAAAGGGGGGCGCTATAAATGAATACAAACTGAAAGTTCCTCGTAGCCACTTCAATGAATAAAATAAAAGTCCCTAAATTGGTCTTAAAAGTTGACAACACTGCTAACAGTAGCTATAACTATTCAAGGGCTGATGGGTAGATCCCCACCAGCCACCACCTTCTGCCCACTTGTCCAAATGTCCAAGACACTGATTCCAAAATTGCT
>NC_137211.1:30087870-30090370 GCF_949987685.1 Ammodytes marinus | reverse complement strand
AATGAGTCTGAGTCTCATGCTGAGAATCCACATTCTCATTTGGTGCCTGCGCTTTATAACTTAATGATGTATGCACTATTGTATTGTTGCCCACTTAAGAGCTTTATTGGATAGACCACAAACGGGCCTATGTTTAGATCATGCAGCAGGGCCAGTTGTACATCGTCTTCTAAACAATATCCACATGAAGATATGTATGAGGTGTGATGTCAAACCATTCAAGCCCTGTTTCCACTGATCGGTTCGGTACGGCTAGATGCATTTATTTGCATTGAAGAGTTAAGAGTTTTGTGTTTTGAGAAAAATGTCGCTGGTCTATTGTGTGGTGTTATTTTCCTCTTCATTGAATTAATCAGCGGACTACACTGTGTCCCGCTGCTATGATGTCACCATGGTTATATAGCTGCTGTGGACTACCCATAGACTGTACTGTGAACGTGGCTCTCACTGTCCGGCATAAACCCCGCCTACCAAATAAGGGTGCTGTCTGCAGTGGAAACACAAGCCATGTCTAGGGTTACCGTGCCAAACCGAACCGTGCTGCTCAGTGGAAACGAGGCATTAGAACCACAACATGTCTATAGGTTCAAGATTCTAGATGGTTTATTTTTCATATGCACATTAACAATAACAGCAGCAGTCATTGGCAATGACATTCTTAAGCTCCTCTAAACAATGCAATATAGAAGAAAACATAGTTGCGTCAAGTACTGATTGGCCAAAGCTTAGTGGTTGTGCCTCGGCATGTGTGACTAGTCCTTTGGCTCAGCACATGTTGGCATGTTTAGGTGAGCTTGAAAATATGAGATGAACGTCCTCATCAGGAATGAATAGTTTTTATTCTTTTAATCTGTGACTTCATCTACATTGATCAGAATCAAACGCTAAGGCTCACTCCTTTCATATGCACTTGTGCTGGGGCCAATAGCTCGCACATCAACAGCTTTGTTCGCATCGATCCCGCCTCGCTAGAACAAAAAAGCCCCGAGAAGATTGTAAAGGCTGGTTGACCCGGCTCTGTTGCTAAGGCCCTTGTTAAATAGCAAGGGGGGATTTTATTGACTACATTGCAGCAGTGCAGCCACTTACCCAGGCCAAGTCGTCCAGTGGCATTGACAGCTCCACCGTATAGGACAAGTCTCCACTGCCCAGGTTGAGCCCCACAGGAACGCTACCATGTCAACATGGGTGACAGCTTGTGTGTAGCAGAGTGTGTGTGTGTGTGTGTGTGTGTGTGTGTGTGCGCGTGTGTGTGTGTGTGTGTGTGTGTGTGTGTGTGTGTGTGTGTGTGTGTGTAGCAGTGTGTGTGTGCGTGCGTGTGTGTTATGTGTGTTTGTGAGTCCCCTGCAACGAGAAAAAATCGATACACCCCGGGGTTAATAGTGAGGAGGAAAATGTCTCACCAGCTCTATACTAACAAACATCAGACTGTTAGCATAACCCCAGTCCACCCTCCCTTCTCCCCATGGAAATCCACTGGCATTGATTATGAACCTCACGGCGCAGTTGAGTGCAGTGTAGGCTTTCACTAGCTTATCTCTAGCCTTATGAGGCCTCCATCACTCTGTCACTCCAAAACAGGCGCATCAGGAGTTAAAGGTGAGGTACTGTATATACGCCATTCTGGACAATGTGTGTTGACCAATCACTTTGTCAAAATCGTTTTGGATATCTCCTCACAATCTGGTTCCATGTCCAAACAGCCTAGGCTCTGTAAACAGGTGGTGTATAAACAAGTCGGGCAGCTTTGTTTACATTTCCTTTGATGACATACACGTTTACAGAGCCTAGGCTGTTTATTAACACTTGATTTCTTTCACCTCTCACATTGCACGTGTCATTCATGTATGTTTATGTTAACAATAAAGGAATAGTTTGAATCGACATTTCAAAAAAATGCCTATGAGTGGCCCTGCATATGTCTAACTTTATGCAGGGAAGACGAATACATGTATTTCCCAAACATCTCTAACCCAGTAAAGTCTATTAGTAGAAGGAGCTCAATATTGAGATAATGCAACTCTGTAATGCAATGAATCTGGACAGTGAAACAAGAATGACAGATACATACAATGGACCCAACAGGTTTCCAGTCAGTTCCTTGGGTAGATGTGAGTTGAATTGTAGGAGGCCTGATATAGCACAACCTTCCTTTACATGTTTTCCTCCTGGTGGCTTTGATATAGCCCTTGTTTTTGTGTGCTATCCATTTTTTGAAATGTGCATAAATTCATTTTGCTGCCACCAGTATACTCTAAAGAAGTAAAAGTGTCATGTATATAAACACTGGCTTATCTTGGTGTGCCAGCTTAGTTGACTGTAAAGCCTGGGAGCATGAGAAGGGAGGAGTGGATCACCGCAGGATTGTCTCTCTCTCTCTCTCTTTCTCTTTCTCTCTCTCTCTCTCTCTCTCTCTCTCTCTCTCTCTCTCTCTCTCTCTGGCTGTGTTTGGAAAGCCCTACTAACGTCCTACTCATACTCATTTTGACGTCAATTTGAG
>NC_137211.1:30012870-30082870 GCF_949987685.1 Ammodytes marinus | reverse complement strand
CTGAGTGGCTGTATTGAGACCCTTTTCATTTCTTCTATATATCATTCATATATTTATTCATGTTTTAATCAAAATGTAGCTTCTGGTGGTATGATGTATTCATTAAGACTGTCTCAGTGAAGTCATCTCATTGTGTCAAAAGAAGTGTCATCATGAGCCAGTGTTCATTCTGCATTAGGCAGTCTGAAAGTGTTTAGAGGCAAGGCACTGACCTTTTCACCATGTGGAACAGCAACTCTCTTTCTTTCCTTTACGGGTTCACCACCTTTATTTCTTCTCAAATTCCATCTCTTTTATCCCTTATCTTCTGTTCCCCCCTCCCCTCCCTTGAAGCCACACAGTACACACACACACACACACACACACACACACACACATAGAGACACTAGGTCTGTGATGTATTGCCATTGCACAGGGGGATTGTGCGTGGTGGCTTGCCTCATTGATAATCATTAGTGGTTTGTGTTGGGCTGCAGATGAACAGAAGGTGAATATAGATATGTGGATCAGCGTTAGCCTTCGCGGCGCTGCTAATTGGAGGATGAATCACCACCACCATGAGAGAGTGTTAGATGGTAACCTCGCTGCTAAGGCACTGTTTGCACACATACAGAAAAAACTTTTACACACACATTCTCACATGTGCGCACACATACACATGCACACACACACTCACACACATTCTCACATGTGCGAACATATACACATGCACGCACACACACACGCACACACACACACTTGCACACACACACACACACACACACACACTCATAGCATCATTGCTCAAAGCATGCAATGCAAACCTCGCCCAGCCATCCCTATATAGGTTTCCCTTTCTGATCTCTTAGCCAATCAGCTCTCTCCTCTTGTTCACCCACTCCCTCATCATCCCTTCAACAAGTCAATTAGCAGGAGCCAGACACCCTGTTCCCTTTGTCTCTCAGCTCAGGGTGTCAGAGCTACAGCTGTTGGTTCCATTGTTGCTGCTTTGCCGGAGCTATAGGCTTGTTTCTCTGCTCTGCTCTGCCCAGCTCAGAGGCTCTGGGGCTGGCATAGAGCAAGCTTCCATTCTCCCCTCCCATGGGGAAAACTGCCTGCCACTGATAGACTTGGCTTTCTGTGTGTGTGTGTGTGTGTGTGTGTGTGTGTGTGTGTGTGTGTGTGTGTGTGTGTGTGTGTGTGTGTGTGTGTGTGTGTGTGTGTGTGTGTGTGTGTGTGTGTGTGTGTGTGTGTGTGTGTGTGTGTGTGTGTGTGTGTGTGTGTGTGTGTGTGTGTGTGTGTTAATTATTCAGCGTGTATTAAAGCTTAAAGATGCATCTTCTCCAGATGCCTCTCTGATGGTTGGCGTGTTTAATGTAGGGAGACAGATGAGATGAGAAGTGAAAGGTTGGAGGATCCACACAAAGTAATGGGAGGAGGAGGAGTGTGGCAGTGGCCTAGTTGTTGCACAAGGAGCAAGCTTGCTAAAACAACCAGGGGCTTCATTTATCAAGCTATATTTGCACACTGCACAGAGGAAATTATAAAAGTTGCCTTCAGTTAAAAAAAAGGAATGCAATTTGTAAAACTGTGAGTGCACTCTCCATCATGAATGTTTCCCGTCAACATGTCTGAGTCACTCTGTCATTGTGAGAAGGAACTGTCCCCCACCTGGCCCATTCACTTTCACAGTTAACAATAGCTGTATCCCATTACAGAGACCGCATCCTTGGAAGGACGCGGTCTCGCGGTCTATGAAGGCTATAGCCTGTGAAGGCCGATTCCAAGGCCGATTCCAAGGCCAACGAGCGTTGTTAAACGAGACGGTCTCCGCAGGTCTCCGTTTCGCTCTGTTTACGAGGATTTCCAGTTTGCGTAACAAGCCGTTACCTTGCGTGACGACTCGCCACTCCTGTGCTGCCTAGCAACCCTGATTGCTGCCAACGGAAACAGCCTTGTCAACGGAGGAAAAAAGAAAAAGAAGTTGCCTACCAGACGAAAAGAAAAAAAAGTACAAGAAAAAAAAGGAAGATAAAAGTTAAGAAGATGGAGCAACACGTTGCTGTTTTGTTATTTTTAATTTTATTTTATGCCATCTCTGAAAAAAACGCAATGAATCTTGGGATATGTTGGGCCTTCAAAACCGTGAAACGAAGGCTGCATTTCTCGGCCGCATATGAGGAGCCTTGCAAGGAGCCTTGCAAATGGAACAACCTTTGCGCGCCGCTATGAAGCAATCGGTCTTCAAATGCAGCCTTCGTAGACCGCAACCCCTGTATTGAGATTCACCCCTTGTGTTTTGTGAATGAAGGCCACATTGTTTTTCAAGCACTAGTCAATTTTGATTTGTGTGGATTTTTGCTTACATTTTGTGATTAAAAGAGATGCATATTTACGCATAATTAGTTTGATGTTTCCAGTAACAACTGGCAAAGTTAAATGATGATATGTATAGGTTGAAAAATGTACTAAAAAATGTAATAAAATCCAATTATATTACGTATGATAATGCTTCTGAAAGTTCTGTTAAGATTAAGCGTAGGTTTATTAAACAGAATACAAATTGAGGAGATATCATGAGACCATGGGGTGTGTGTGTGTGTGTGTGTGTGTGTGTGTGTGTGTGTGTGGGGGGGGGTGTTTTCTCCCTCCAAAGGAAGGTCAGAGGTGGTTGAAAGACGCCTCATTAAGTTTGTGTCAGGCTGCTCATTTTTAATGTAATTGCAGATGGGACCGTGCATTTTTTTCCTAAATAGCTTGAGGCAAATTTGCGTACAAGCTTTGTGAAATTAGAATGGGTTGAACATGTTGTTTTTAGTCAGCATACTTAAACAACAAGCCTCGGGGCAAAGATTAAAACATTTGATACAAAGGAAGGCGGAAGTGGAGAAAGACACTGGTGAAGTGAGAGGAGCTAATATGGAAGTATATGTGTGTCATCGGATTTTGAAAATAAAAAGCCATTGAATTTTAAGCACTGAATATTTATGCATTGAAATAAATTATCTGAATAGTTTGCCTCTGACTTTAACTCATTACATTTTAAATAACACATTTTCACCTTTATTTTACAATGTTCTCAAATTCAAAATCAAATATTCAACATGCCAAATTCAACTGCAAAATCCCATGTATGAAATTCAGAGAGACAATGCTCACATGCATTAGGTACAACGTATAGATATCATTATGGAACTTTGCCTGTTGATTACTTCACATTAAAACAACAATGTATTTTATTTCAATCAGAAACGTTGTGTTTGTGTAGAATAGATTATGTGTAACTTTGCTTATCTTTAAAACCCAAACATGTCTGGATATATGTACGATCAAAGATTACCTGACAAGGCATTTGTTTTGGGCTATACGCAATGCTAAAGCATGGACACATTTCATTCAAAGGTATAACGTTGTGATGGGTAGCCCTGGGGTTACATTGGTTTCATCTTTGACAGATCGGCAGAGAAAAAAGATATCTTAGAGGACAAAAGAAGTCAAACTAATTATCTGGCAACAAACCTCCAGACACAGTCACAATTAAACACGCAAAAGCATCATCACATTTGATTTGTGTTATAACTGAGTAAGTTATAATGAAGCCACAGAATGGACTTCCTGTCAGTGACTGCAGTTAACAGTCCCCTCCCTCGTCCCTACGTCACCACATTAATGCACTGCGGTCTTCAAGCAGCAAGTTATCTAGCATCATCTCAGATCCATAAGTGTGATAATGTCAGAATCTCAGTTCATCCCAGTGTGTGAACTCGGTCTGTGTTTTATGTATTCGTGGCGTCACCTTGTCTCGCTCCATATCCCCTAATACAAGAGTGGGTGGACACTCCAAAAGCCTTCTAACACTAGTTCAAAATAGATGAAAAGATCTTTCAGTTGAAATGGCATAAAGATGAGGCCCACAAACTATCATGAAAGATGAAATAGTTCTCGTAAAAAGAGAAGCAAGCCCCGGTGAATTTGTTGTGAGGTTTTAGCATTGTTGAAACCTATAGGAAGCGGGATACTTTGGGACTAAGGACTCATTCTGTTGTCCCTAAGACAAACACATGGGCTGTATTCGGAAAGCCATACTAACATCCTCCCTCCTACATACTCAACATCTATATACTGTACTACATACTGACTACTTAAAGATCGATTGTGTATGCGAGGTGCGTCGAAACATTCACACTGAAGTATACTCAAGCAATGAAGAATTTCTTATTATTATTCTTATAAGATTCCGGCTGTTTAGACGCTGTTTAGCGTATTGCCACCCTCCACAGGTTAGATATAGAACTAGATTTTCACATACAGTTCTGTGTTGTGCAGGAAATGCAGAATTGTTAATAAAGAATATAAAAAAAAAACTTCCCTGTCGTTTGAAAAGACGCAATGCATTGTGGGGTGGTTGAGGAGGAAAAGTATCCAATCGATCCATACCCAAAATCTTCCAGGAAGTTAGTACTCATCCGGGCATTTCTTGCCTACCCAAACTCGCTTACACAACCGCCACATACTCAAGTTGACGTCAAAATGAGTATGAGTAGGACGTTAGTATGGCTTTCCGAACACAGCCCTGAAGTTAGAACACAAAATACATGGAGGCAGATGGTGGTAGAAGTTTTTTCTACTGACCTTGAAAGGTTGGCTGATTCTTTAGGTGGGTCACAGAAAAAGCTCTTATTAATTCACTGGGTCATGGTCTTAAAATGGGTTTCTGCTTGGTTCCCACATGACTAAAAAGTACTTTGTCATTTTCTACACGCGCACGAGAAGTAACACAATTCATCACGTTCTCATCCTATACAGGCTGGATAAAGGAGGCTGTATTTAGTGAGGCCTTCCTGAATAGCTTCTGGTTATCTGTCAGTTATCTACTGTGTCACCCTCAGAAATACACACGCACACACACACACACACACACACACACACACACACACACACACCCACACACATACACTCACTCTCTCTCTCACACAGACACACACAAACACACAGACACACACACACACTCACAAACAGTGTGTATTTTTAGAGTCTCTCATTGATCCACTAGCCGATGCTTATCAGCTACATCCTCCTCTCTGACCATACAGAGCCGATAGCACACAGATACACACAATCACGTTTGGTCATCAGAGATACTAGACGAGGGCCACAGCTAATAGACCAGTGTGCCATGAAGAGCTGTGTATAGAGTCCATGGAGCAGGCTCCTTCTTCCCAGCAGGCATGCTATCTTTTACCGTAGCTTGATTGCTTACTAAGGGCTTGATTGCTTGAACTGTAGATCAAATGCAGACATGGTTCAATCGTATTAGAAAACGTACAGTACATATCACAAGATTGCCTTTGGTTTTTGGACCACATAAAGCCGTTGTTAATTTTTTTTTAAAGATATTTAAATCACACATCAAAGTGGCCTTTTCAATGACGTTCAATGCACTATGCAGTTTCAGGGTAGGGAGATTTGTTAACATGTGCAGAGCCTGCAGACAAAATGTATTATTTCTACATGTAATTCTTAGTAGTGAATAATTATCTGATCATAAATCAAAACTAAATTATTTTGAGGAACCTGGAACCAAACTAGAATATGGTTGTTAACAACACTGTGGGCCATGCTGCTGTAAACAACAACAACAGTGAAACAGTAGCTTTTCAGGAAGCTTTCTAACTTCAAACAGTGTTCCAGGGATCAGTGATATTTTTCTTCAGCTTTAACACATTCCAACAAAACAGTAAATGATTCTTACAGATCGTTACAGTATATTGGCTAAAACACTGGCCTATCATTTATGAGCACAATCCTCCATTTGAAAAGAAAGGGATGCATTATGTTTGTGCTTTATTTGGAAGCAAGCGAACAAGAGCAGACGTTTTAATGAGTGTCTATGGCCACACATCTGAACAAATGAAGGACCTACACAGAAACTTCTCATCTGTGAAAACACCATAGCATACCATTCATCAGCAAAGATTAAAACAATCGAAAGGCAGCGCCGGGCTGTTCTAAGCACACCAACACTGAATCAATATCTGGACCGAGAGAGAGTTACACTCAATTAACCTTGGTCATTGGTCATTGGCTGACAAAAGGCCAACAGGTCTTTTTACAATGCTGACAGAAACAATATCGCACATTCTCATGTACATAGTAAAGCAGTCTGTGAGCTGGGCACAATCCACATATCAAACCTTATTGTTATTATGCAAGCAGCAGTAAGGCCCACTAGTGTATCGTACTACCATCCCAGCCGCTGTGTTGATGGATATCACTTTATGGTGAATGGACTTGACTTAAATAGCGCTTTCTAGCTGATATTCTCAGCCCCAAAGCGCTTTAAATCGGGAGCAATTTGCGGTTCAGTGTCTTGCCCAGGGACACTTCGACATGTGGCGGGTAGGCGGGGGATCGAACCTCCGACCTATGTTTTTTTTTTTACATAGAGATCTACAGCGCTCAGTGTAGCATAGGCAGCCACAAGGGAGGCTGTGTTATTGTACGGTGCATGCTGCCACTATAGCATAGAACTCGCTGGGCTCTTGTGATCTATTAGGTTGAACAGCTCCGCCCCGCTTTGACCTGTCTTCTGTTGTTTTTCTATTGGGTTAAAGGAGACAGACACTGAGAGATAAAAACAGAAGAAAACACATGTTGATGAAGAGTGGGAGAAATAGACTTGAGGAGGAAGGACGTGTCTGAATAGCAGAAAATGTTTTTTTTTGGGGGGGGAGATCTATAGATACAGCCTTATGACCTGTCTGTGTGCTGATTGAATGGGGAGATCTGTAGGGGATTGCTAGCGTGACCCATAGAATTTTATTGTGGTGCTGTGTGTAGATTGTGTGTGTGTCTGTGTGTGTGTGTGTGTGTGTGTATGTGTGTGTGTGTGTGTGTGTGTGTGTGTGTGTGTGTGTGTGTGTGTGTGTGTGTGTGTGTGTGTGTGTGTGTGTGTGTGTGTGTGTGTGTGTGTGTGTGTGTGTGTGTGTGTGTGTGTGTGTGTTACTCTTGGTTAGATTGATCCTCTAAGGGCATAACTGTATTAGTGTCTCAAACTGAGACATTGCTCTACGGATGACTCTTATTTTCTTCTCTCCTGGGAGATGTGGTCATCATATTAGGTATTTTTATTTTCTTCCCCTGTGTGTGTGTGTGTGTGTGTGTGTGTGTGTGTGTGTGTGTGTGTGTGTCAGCCCTGGTCGATGAGGGTCTCGCCCCCTCTTCTCTGAAACGGTTCATTGGACTGTAACGCTAATCCGTTGGGACGCACCACACCGCGGTGACCCCCCCTGACACACACACACACAAACACACACACACACACACACACACTTCCTCATCCATCATACTCTGAGGTTGTCAGCGCTGCGGTGGGGGTGTCCTCATGGGTGACTGCCGGCAGCCAATCGGAGCTCCTTCCTCTGTGACATCACCATAAAATGTCTTCATCCTGATAGAGAAGAATTAGGTGCTTTAGGTGTGTAACAACCAGATAGAAATGAAGTCAATCTCATGTTTTTTTTTCTCATAATATATTGCTAACAGAAATATATGATTTGATTCCCTTTGCAAACTGTTTTTTGTTTTAAGCATCAGAATATTAAAAATCACTTACATCCCCCTGTCTCCACATAGAAGTATAATGTGTGTTTTTCCTTCAGTACATTTACATTCAGTTAAGAGGAGCCATGGTTATAGGTCATTTAATTGGACTACTGTCCTTGTCATAGTACAGTATATACAGTAAACAGAGGAGGGGAATGGATCTGTTGACCAAAGTGTCCAACTCTGCTACGATAGGTGGCGATATGCCCCCCTTTCCACTTGTTATTGGACCCTTTTCTGGTTGAGCTAAATTGTTAGCGTACGGCTAACTTGTTAGCGAGCAGCTACCGGTAAGCAGAAGTTAAAATGGTACCATGTCAAGCGGTGGTATTACCTCACAGCTCTGTACATTGTGCTGTACGCGCGCTCAGCTTTTATTTTTCTTGGTTGGTTCTTCTTCTTCTGTTAGCATTGAATGCTGTTGGACTTGCTGGTCAAAGGTCCAGGCAGACACTGTGGAGCATGCTCAGAGCGCCTAGGCCCGTTAAGGTCTGATTGACTGTATACATGCAGGAGCAGCTCCACTCCCAATCACTTCATCTGGGTGAGTTAGCTCCAGTTAAAGACATTCCATTTAGTACGTTTTCAGTCAGACTAAATGGTTAACATTTATATCATACAAAAGTACGGTTTCAGTCGGACTAGCGCATAAAAGGTTTTTCCCTAATTCAAACATACTGCTTATTTCAGTCTCTTTTCCCTGTTTGATTTGATGTCCTTCTCAAAGTCCTTTCCCCTCAAACATTGTGCCAGTGTCTTTTTAATGAAGTGTTAGAGGAAAAGTCAACAAGAAAATCCAAAAAAGAGCATCCCATCCAGCATAAGCACATAGCTGCAGGCATCAATAACTGGCCCAATAAACAGCAGAGCATGGTAGAAAGCAGAGGAGGGGGGAGGGGTGTCAGATGTGACAGCTGAGGATGATGTATGGAAGGAGTAAACTGTCAAGAAAGACTTGAGAAGAGAGGTGTTGTTAGGATCTAAAAAGAGATATATCGGGGTGCTCCGGTGGCGTAGTGGATAGAGCCCGTACCATATCGGCTCTGGCCTTCGTTGCAGTGGTCGCGGGTTCAAATCCGACCGGTGGACCTTTACTGCAGGTCATCCCCCCTTTCTCTCTGTCTCCCCATTTCAACTCTGTACTATCTAATAAAGCTTGAAAATGATGAAAAATAATCTTAAAAAGATAATATATCGCTGGTTGAGTTGTGGGGACATGAACATGACCTAGGGTGCAACTGGTCAATTTCAAACATGGTGGTTTTTTAATGATATGACAGTTTAAAGATTGGGGGCATATAATTGGTATAATTGGTCGAAATTCTCTTTTTCACTTTGCTGATTTAAACCATGTCTTTCGATTTTTTTCTACTACAACTGGTAAACACATGTGCTTTGAATGAGATACTGTGGGACAGAAATGCCCAACAACTACACACTTGTCATCTCGGTTTGCATACCAACATTTCAAGGTGTGCCATTCCATACTGTATATTTATTTTATTTTATTTTATTTTATTTAACCTTTATTTAACCGGGAGAAAAACCTATTGAGATTGACCTGGCCAAGACAGGCAGCAACACAATGCACAACAGTTACAGACAAACAGTTACAGACAAACACACAGGGACCAAATTAAAATAGAGCTAAAAATAAAGCAAAGCAATTCACACTGCAACAATTTGAATAGACCCATTTATGTAACCATAATCAAACAATAGTATACATAAGTCAAAAATCATATTTGATATTCAAAAGTAAAACTTGTTTTTTTCAGTTAAAAATGGACACCGTATAAATAAACACAAAGAAAACATATTAGGCTCATAAAAATGTTGCTTGAGGTACAGTGGGTTTAGGTCTACATATCGTAAGAAGAGGCCAAGCTAATGGAGATTGTATATTGGTAGTGAGGAAGACGTTTTATTTTCTTGATAGATTACTTTCCCATCTTTGAACACAGTGTGTGTGTGTTGTGCCCCAAGGCTTCTGTAAAACCTCCCCACAGGCCCTAAGACTGCACCGGCCCCCTGCTCACAGCCACAGGCCAAGATTTAAGCTTTTGATCAGTGTGTGAGGAGAACCAGTGTGTGTACTTGGTGGATATCATGTGCGTTTTGGCAAATAGTTTGGATACAAATAAGCTGTGTGTGTGTGTGTCTGTCTGTCTGTCTGTCTGTCTGTCTGTCTGTCTGTCTGTCTGTCTGTCTGTCTGTCTGTCTGTCTGTCTGTCTGTCTGTCTGTCTGTCTGTGTGTTCGTGTGTGTGGTGACCTCGACTCTCATCCCACACTTTAGCCTTTCTTAACCAGTGGTTTGTCCCTGCATCTCTTTTCATCATCGCGTCACACTGCAGTGAATGTACTGCCTCTTTTTTAAAGTCTTATATCATAAGTCAGGTTGTATTGTGTCCTAAAGGCAACATGGAACCATAGAGGGGTTAAATCACACCTCGGTCGGTTGTCGTACTTGGAAGTTTCCAGTTAGCATCCTTAGCTGGGATGAAAGCAGTACGCTATGGAGCTGTGTGGGTCTGTGTGGAAAACAGGCCGCTCTTAAAGGTGTACTGTGTAATATCCAAAAATGTAGTGGCAAATAGGTGAAAGTTCTATACAACACTCCCTTGCTAACCCCTTTCCTTTTTGAATTATAACAGAAGCTACAGTGGACTTTAAGGACAAGAAGCTAGTTACTTAAAATGACATCATCCACCACTGCCTCAAGTCTTTCCACAATATCAAGTGATGAGGTGAAGATGTATTTATTTATTTAGTCTATATTACTTATTATTCGCCTTCCAACAGGTGCAGTTCCCCAGGACAACCATCAAAATGCCAATCAATTCTTCACACTGCACCTTTAAGAAACAAAGGTTTCCCGAAACTAGACCGACTGTTTGAGGCAGAAAAAGAGAACAAAGATACAGAGAAAGTAAAAAAGGAGGATCAAGTGTAAGAGAGAGAGAGAGAGATAAAAGAAAGAAAGGAGTGGAGTGAGAGCGAGGGATTAGAGTAATCCCCCAGGTAAAGAGATGTTGTGTCTCATTGTGTAGAACTGCTCCGCTATCTGATGCAGACTCCACTGTGACACCTGTCACCACTCCTAATGAAACATCTCCCACAATCCTTTGCTTCACAAGCCTTTGTTCTTGCCTGCCCTCTTTTGTATGTGTGTGCGTGCATGGGTGTGCATGTGTGTCTTTGTGGGTGTGTGTGTGTGTGTGTGTGTGTGTGTGTGTGTGTGTGTGTGCGTGCGTGCGTGCGTGTGTGCGTCCATGTGTGTCTTTGTGTATATGTGTGTTCACGTGTGTGCATATGAATGGGACCAGAGTGGGACAGATGTGAAGTGGTGGCTGTGTGTGTGTGTGTGTGTGTGTGTGTGTGTGTGTGTGTGTTTAGACACTATATACGCACGCAAACAAACACACACACACATTTTCAAACACACTGGTTCCTGTTTCCTTCCTGGTCTCCTGTAGTCCTGTGTTTTATTGGACTAGAGGCAGTTGATTAGCGCTCTGTCGCCATCTGTGAACACTTTAAACTTTGGACTGTCAGCCTCACACTAATTGACAATCTGCTTCACTGGACTCACTGGCACCACGTTGATCTTTTCCCTGTCCTCTCTTTCCACATTTCTTTCCTTCTCTTCCGTCTCTCTCTCTCTCTGCTACATCACCTCGTTCATTTGGTGTGACTGTGTGTGAATTTGCCAACAGGCTGCCCCTGACTATTGGTTATGACGTGCTTTCACATTAGCCAACTGTTGTCATAAAGTGGATCAAGACAGTTGGCAGCCACATGAGTTAAGTTACTGTGATGTTATGATAATCAGTTATAATTAGGCTAATGTATAGCCTACTTCCTAGATAAAAAGGCAACCACAAACTGTTTCAGTTGTTGTTTCTCCTGCCACAAAATGAACCTGGACCTACAGCAGTTAGAAAGAAGAAAATCCATGTGCCATCACTGAAGGCTTACCTCATGTAGATGCGCCGACACTGTTGTTGTTAACATATCACGCAGTATAGCTTTAAGTTCATAATTCCTGGCTAAATAGAATGCAGGTCCCATTGATTAATCATTGCAGATATAAACATTTTCCCTGCTTATTAAAAAGTAGGATGATGAAAATTATAGTTCACTTAAGGCCGATAAAAGTGGGAAACAACTTCATTCCAGTTTGGTATTTGTACGGCATTTATGAGACTGCAAAGGCTCTTTTTATCCACTTACACTGCAGAAATTGTGTTAACGAGTTCAAGCCTGCACTCAGACTTAATGTCAGTTTGAATTACAAAGAATGTAGCAGTTTTGAATATCGTATCTTCATTAATAAAGAGCTAAATTCTAAGAGATATTTTAATTACTTCCATTCCACTGTCTTTTGGAGGAGGAGAAACAGTTGTGATGCTTTTCTTGTGTATGATGGTAATAGAGAATACTAATAGAAACATAGGCTATAGAGTATCCATTCAGTAGCATCAGTGCCACGCAGTAACAGTAACATGTAATATATCTCATTGAACCATTCAGAGAACACAGTTTGAAATACAAAGGGATTCTGAGCAGTGATGTAGTGTGGATTCCATCTGGCAGCTGAAGATTGTCTTTTGATTGTCTTAGGGTTGAACAGAGTAATTAACATGGTCCAACGCCACTGTTCTACTGTTGGTTTTTCTGTTTGATAATAATGAATGAATAATGATCAATATTACAATATGAATTGTCAATGAAAATATGTTTTCTTCTGTGCATTGGATCTTGGTGTTTCTTGTGTGTAAAACATTGCCCTTTCAGATATAACTGTACATGTCCTACTGAGATTATCTGCTTTATGTTCCACTCCCGTCTCAGTTTCTCAATTCTTCCATTGTGTTCTTCTCTTCCTCCAGGAGTGTCCTCAGATCCTGGCTGACACCCAGATCTACATCCCCGCTGGTGTGATGAGACCCATCACCCTGCTGGCCCAGAGCCTGCCCCAGCCCCAGTCTGGACAGAGGAACTACGAGTGTATCTTCCACATCCAGGGACACACACACAGCGTGCCCGCCCTCCGCTTCAACAGCTCCAGCATACAGTGTCAGAAGACCACGGTACATGGACACAAAGAACACACTCATTCATCTGCTGCTGCACACTATATACAGTAGTCTCGCACACGCCAGAGCCAAACTACAGCTGAACAGTATATGGTCTGACTGAACACTCTTTTCATTTCTGAGATAAAGGGAAAACAACAGTTGGTTTTGAATTTTTCTTTAAAACAATCACAATGATCTTGGGGCGGTGCTAAGCCCAGGAAGCATCTCTTTTATATACAGTCTATGAGCTAGAATCTAATGGAGCTGTGACTGCACACACATACACACACACACACACACACACACACACACACACACACACACACACACACACACACACACACACACACACACACACACACACACACACACACACACACACACACACACACACACACACACACACACACACCCCTACACCCACATTTCCGTTTTTTTCCCCGTTCTGTGAGGGATCTTAAAATGGTACTGGCATGAAGAGGAAGGGTTAGGCAGGCTTATGGTGCGTTCCAGAAAATTGTCCAGTCTGTCATTTACGATGTCCCACCTCAGAGTCGGGGTAGATGAAAGCTCTAAGTTTACCAGTAGGACTTTAAACAGCGTTCCAGTCGTATCTTCCTGGTAGGAGGCTGGAAAAATGTGTGTGTGTGTGTGTGTGTGTGTGTGTGTGTGTGTGTGTGTGTGTGTGTGTGTGTGTGTGTGTGTGTGTGTGTGTGTGTGTGTGTGTGTGTGTGCGTGCGTGTGCATGTATGTGTGTGTGTGTGTGCGTGCGTGCGTGCGTGCGTGCGTGCGTGCGTGCGTGCGTGCGTGCGTGCGTGTGTGTGTGTGTGTGTGTGTGCGTGCGTGTGTGCATGTGTGTAACCATGAGGAGGCTTCACAGCTGCTTAGCTATAGTGTTTGACAGAGAAAGCAGCAGTAATACACTGCTGTGGCACAGACTTGAAACCCAGTCTTTACAGTATGGCCACAGGGACTGACTGTCACAAAGCCACTCTCTCTCTCTCTCTCTCTCTCTCTCTCTCTCTCTCTCTCTCTCTCTCCATTCCCACCCTTGTTAGCCCTCCGTCAAACTGTCAGCGCTAATATGGAGCCCCCGATACAGCTATGTTCATTTCCTCAGCTCAAATCAGAGGGATGACAGCAATTATGATATACTTAACGAGACATATGATTAACATGCGAGCACCATGCATGCATCCACGCACACTCCAGCACTTGATAGGTTCCAATAGTGTGTTATAAGGCAATAGGAGCCAGTGTGTAGTGGCTTTCCTTCAGTTTGTCACACACTTGTCAGGGGCTAAGGGTCATTTTACCTTACCGCTGGGCTCCGAAAGTGTAGCAGGTTTGAAGACGCTTGCTATTTTTGTTAATTTTTTATGGGGGGGAGGGTGGGGAGGGTTATACAACTTTTTTTTTTTTTTTTTTTTTTTTAAGTTGAACATCCAGTTGAAAAAGCATGGAGGTGAAAATATTATTTTTTATCCAAACATATAGAAACATTATTTAAAATATAGAAATACTCCAAAGAGAAAGCTGTCATACTGTACATGTCTGGTACCACAGATAGGTGCACCATATACATTTTCACATACACACCTAATAAACATATAATACAATAATAAATAACAAACTAGAAAATCCCGCAGAGATTTTAAAAGTACGCCCCCCCCCCCCCCCCATAATAGTAATTACATTAAAAAAAAATTTAAGCAAGAAAAAGGAAAAGAAAAAGCACAGGAGAAAAAAAGTATACAGTATATATAATCCACTTGATGCTTTTTGAGCTCTATGCTGTCACACACGTTCTCCCCACAAAAGGCAAGTATATGAGCTCCAGTGCTATAATCCTTGAAGCGGTGCTCTCTCTGATTTTAAAATGGTGACACACCGATAACAGTTCAGTTCAGGGGCACAGCTATTGAAGTAGATTTTCAGATGGTAATGATGGCTCACACAGTTCTTTTGTGTTCCAGAAAAGGTAATTTGTGCATTTTTACTGCGTCTAATTGCCTCATGTGAGTGAGTGTTCTTTCAGATTTGACTTTCTTTGGTGGGTTGTTATTCAGGTTTTCCGATGGCACCTTGACTACTTGAAGGTCTATTGAATACAGAGTGAGCAACAACAAAAAAAAGTAATTGCTAATACGTCAAGTTGAATATTTCAAAAAAATTGGGCAAAGTTAGATCCACAATTATTTTATATAAAGGAATTCTGGCTTTAACTCTAAATATCTTCAGAATAACAAAACCTTTTCTAAGAAGTTAGTCCTGGCTTGAATCAATGACATTATAACACAAGTGCTTCTAACAAAAGTTATGCAGATAACATAACAGCTGTATATGAGTTATGTCTCTTGGTAAAGCCTCCTATACGCCACCAAGACCAGAACTTAGTCCAGGAAGTAAGATCTTCCTAAGAATATAAAATGGTGGCAAATTCACACCCACATACTGTACATTAATTCCAGGGGTGTGCGATATACACTCACCGGCCACTTTGTTAGGTACACCGGTTCAATTTCTTGTTAACACATATAACTAATCAGCCAGTCACATGGCAGCAACTCAATGCATTTAGGCATGTAGACCTGGACGGGACAACTTGTTTAAGTTCAAACTGAGCAACAGAATGGGGGAGAAAGGGGTTTTAAGTGACTTTGAATGTGGCATGGTTCATGGTGCCAGACAAGCTGGTCTGAGTATTTCAGAAACTGCTGATCTACTGGGATTTTCACTCTAAACCATCTCTAGGGTTTACAGAGAATGGTCCGAAAAAGAAAAAATATCGCAGAATATGTTGTGTGAATATCGCACACACCTTATTAATTCATTCCTCTGTGCACTTTTATCTTCATTAAAACTAAATCCTCGTAGCCTTTTTCTGCACAAGGCAGGAAAAAAATAGTAAGTAGACCTCAACACAACACTGCTGCTGCTTTTTAGGAAGCCAGACATATGGGGCTGTGTGTGTGTGTGTGTGTGTGTGCGCGCCCCCTGCCTCTCTACTCGTCAGGTGGGACTGTGATAGGATCCAATTAAGGGAGCTGGAGATAAAATGATGATGAATTGCAGTGGTGTGGTAGACTGACGGACGCAAACACACGCGCACACAAACACACACACGCACACAAACACACACACACGCACACACAAACACAAACACACACACACACACAAACACACACACACAATCACGAACACACACAAAGCTGGCAAACCACTAAGATGGAATAAAAAAGGAAGCAAAATAAGACAGAATGAGCCGAAAAGAGGAGGTGAGGGAATTAGTAACAGACAAATGAGTGTGCCTCAGAGATGTGTAGGATACAGACAGAGGGAGGGGAGAGAGACCATAGTGGAAACAAACAAATGAGCGAGACACACAGAGGGAGGGTGAATGGACCTGGAATATAAAAGACAGGCATGTTTGAGAAAGTGATGCTGTACCAAAGGGAAAACCATGATCCCTGCATAAACATTCACCCATCTGTCGCTCTGCACGTGCACCGTCAGTGAGACGGGTGCCGGTTTGTTGTGTTCTCTCCTCTGATTGGTTATGAGTAGTGGGATCCCAGAAAAGTTTATTTGCCGATTACATGCAGAGCGAGTGACTGAGAGATCGGCTTTATGAAACGTGCACACTATATAAGTGATCACTGTACGAATAAAGAGCGATTTAACACTTATATTAACATAAATAAATCGCTTACTTCACCTTTAACAATAACTGTTGAAGATGCCTTTGAGCAAGGCACTTGTAAAACCGGTACCAGTGCAGTTAAGTGACGGAGCCTGTGTAGCATTTCACAGCAAATGTTTAGATTGTGTATTGTTTTTTTTCTCCTAGTTGCAGAAATGTCCTCGTACAGTAAAGACCTCCATTAGCACATGTTTGAGACGTGCTTGTGTTGTGTTATCTATCTCAGTGAACAAACCAAATTCCAATTCTGTCAATGTTGAATTACTGTTGCACGGTAATGCAGTTTGAGTGCAGATTCATTTGAAAAGTAATTGTGTTTCCCAGGAAACTTTGATAGCAATGAAATGTTACTTGGCGTCTCAAGTCTGCTTTGTGAATTGTACACATGGAGTTCAGTTAAACCTGCAGTGTGTAGAATTTTGGGTTTTATTTCCTAGCAGATTTTGTAGAAAGTAATTAAAATATCCATAAGTACATTTAATTTAGTGCATAATAGCTGAAAACATTTTTTTGAATTATTATTTTTGCCCTTAGAAAGGGTCTCATATATGTCCATATTTCTGCATATTTTGGACCAAGGCCTAGTGCCGCCATCTTGAAAGTGTCATAGTTGGAATGTCATCAGGTGCATTGTTTAACATTTTGAATTGTTCTTGTCCTTGAAGGCCACTGTAGCTTCTGTTATTATTCGAAAGGGGTGGGGTTACCCAGGGAGTAGGGTTGCAAAATTCCGGGAATTTTCAAAGTTGGAAACTTTCCATGGGAATTAACGGGAATTTATGGGAATTAACGGGAATTTTGGGAATTAACGGGAATAAACGGGAATTTACTTAATTTAAAGCAGCCCAAATGCACTAAATTCTCCTAACTATGTTATCTAAGTCCAGGCAAACGTTCTAGACTGTAAAAAGCAGTTTTTTCAACTAAGTTTTAATATATTTATGAACATTTAATTTAAAATCAGATTTTTTTTTAAAGTTTATTGAGATACCGAACTTGATATCATAAATTGATTTTTACTAGACCAGGTTTACAGAGGCTTAAGCTTTGATTTTAAATATAGTTGGGGACAATATATTTTAGCATAATCTTGACTAAAACAACCAGATTTTATGCAAGTACACTTGGCAAATTGCACATAGCACACATCCTACTGCAGGGGTACTGAGGCCACGTCCCCTACATGCTCTGTGCATTCCTCCATCACATGGTGGGGGGGCATTTGACTTTATTTATTGAATGGGGTCAGACATATGAGTAATAATTTACTCAACATTCATCTTTTTGTTGTTCAGTGAAATTATTCATTGTTCATAAAATAATCAAAACTTGATAAAGTTCTTCTTACAAATAAATCTGTTCAAATGTAATGTTTTTTGATTGTATTATTTTGCATAGATGTCTGCCTATGACCAAACATAGTGTTAAAAAGTTTAGATTTATGGTTGGTTATGAAAAAAAAATAATTTAAATTACCACCATTTTGTTAATTCCTATAATATCCAATTTTGAATATTCCCAAAATTCCCGAGCGAAAGTTCCCGTGGAAAGTTTCTGGAAACTTTCCGGTAATTTACCGGAAACTTTCCACCCCTTTGCAACCCTACCAGGGAGTGTTGCATTCTAGAACTTTGTAGAACTTTCTTGATGATGTCATATTACACACTGCACCTTTAAAGGTGCAGTGTGTAATATCTGAATAATAATATACTGGCATCTAGTGGTGAAAGTTCTAGAATGCAACGCTCCCTGGGTAACCCCACCCCTTTTGAATAATAACAGAAGCTACAGTGGCCTTCAAGGACAAGAACAATATTAGATTCTAAACAATGCACCTGATCACATTCCAAACATGACGCTTCCAACATGGATTCCTCCATAAGACTTACCCGCTCAATGTAGAAAATGTAATATTACTATTTGTAATTCGCTGCTCAGGAGGATCATTCAGATTATTGGCAGAGGTGATTTGACACCAATGAGGACATATTTATGAATGAGGATATTGATTTTAGCTAATACATTACTTAAAACGTTACACAGTGTCATATACACATTATGATGAGCACTTGTCAGCCTGTGGAAACTCTTGTATAGTACATTCTTTGTTTCTGGAAGGGAACTTTCTGATAATAATTATTAATTATTAACAAAATGTCTGTGGTACAGGACATCTAGGGAGTATCTAATGGAAGTCTTAGCGGAAATGTAGGATGCAGCGTTTTTAGAACTTGACCATACTAGGAACTAAAAGTCAGTGTATTTGTCTTTTATGAGTCCCTCAATTTTATGGAAGTGCCTACTATAAACAGTTGTGAAACAGTCCTATATTGTTCTTTCAATGTTATTAGTACGGTATACAGTATATCCACTTGTATGGTGAAAATATTGGCATCTATCTTTTGAAAAAGACACTGATGGGAGCAGTAAGAGTTGACCAAAACAGCTGCATACCTAAAAATAAAGCAAATAGAGCTGATCAGAGCTAAACGCCCTTGTAGATTGCACAAAGTCATTTGACCCATTTTTTAATATTGAAATATTGAAATATTGATAAGTGTCGCTTTGGGAAAGCCATAGCAGCATAATGGTTCTATCTAAGTGTAATTGTTTTCGTAGCCTTCTCTCTACGAATAATACATGATGTTATAATAGGAGACATGAGTATGAAAGATATATATAGAAGATCTGTGTGTGATTGAGACGCTGTAATACCCTCTCCCATTGTGTTGCTATTCCCAGTAGGTTGAGTGTGTGTACATGGATCACAGCTGGCTGTGGGGACTGGGGACAGTGGGAGTGCAATAAATCACACAGAAAATTAGCCTGCAAGTATATGTACAGTCATCCATTCCATCTTACTGTCTCTTTCTGCATTACTTAGCCCCCCTCGCCCAAACACTGAAACATTGAACTTGCATATACTCAAATACACCAGGGAGCCAGAGTATGCATGGATGCACACAGGGAAAACACACGCTGGTAAGCACACACACACACACACACACACACACACACACACACACACACACACACACACACACACATATTCGCAGGCACACATTGATAGGACGCATACAAGCTGCGTGGTTACCTACTGGTTTGTTCATGGACAACACACACACATACACACTTACACCCTTACACACACACACACACACACACACATAACCACCTACATACACACACACACACCCACATACAAAGACACTCTCTCACACACACATACACTTGCACACACACACGCACACACACACACACACACACACACACACACACACACACACACACACACACACACACACACACACACACACACACACACACACACACACACACACACACCTTCCCTGGGGCATTGGGAGCCCAACATGAAGCAGACATATGGAGATTCTCCACATGATCCTCTTCCTAATCATGTGGAGCAGACGGAGACTGTAGCATCAGCAACAAGCAGCAGCCCTGCTTTACATGATTTATTACACCGACACACACAGGCTATCCAACAACACTGTGTGTGTGTGTGTGTGTGTGTGTGTGTGTGTGCGCGCGTCTACTTCCCCACTGTTAGTCCATGCATCTGGCACTGTAGTGAGAAAGAAAAGTACAATTTAGGAGGATGGCAGACTGCGTTTGCGTGTTCAGTCTACAAATTGGTCTAAAAATGTTACTCTAGGCTAGACTTCTCCTTACTATCACAGCCTACGCACAGCATTAAATATGTACAGTCCAGTCAAGTGCATTTTTTTTTACCCCAAGCCTGCTTTGCCCAAATCCATTTTGGAGAAACAGTAACCTAACTTTCCTTGCATAGTTTACAAACCATAGACAACTTCTAAGTTTGGTTTCCAATCATCCATGTCATGATTATGAGGAGTGACTCTTCAACTGTGGTCACAAAGAATGAACAAGATGAACACAAGACATGTGTTGACGAAATCTATTTCTCTATGATTGTATAACATATTAATGCTAGACATTCTATTCACCTTCACATTGAACTCTGGTGTACAACACTGTGGTAAACATGTTTTTACTCTTATTGCTTGAAAAAGTAAAACTGCCTTGTAAGGAATTTTGGCACACAGATACTGGGATGTTCAAGGTCGAGGACTTCTTGCACTCGAATCATTTTGTTATCAGTGTAATTAAAATTCATCCCCCATATTATCCAGAAACTCAGATGACCAAAACATCAGCACCTGGTCAGACAAATACGTGCCAGTATGGGTATAAAAGTTGTAACATCCCTCTTATGACTTTAGTCATTTCTCTGTTATGCTACATGTGTGTACATGATAACTGACTCAACTTGCAAGTTTTTAACTAAAGTCTCTGCGGATGATGAAATCTGACTCCTGACTCTTTGTGCATTATTTCATACTTATATTGAAATTAGAAAAGTTTAGTAACACATGAGTGGGCACAATAACCTGTAAGTTGGAGGCTGATTAGATGCACAAACACAAACACATACTTTTACACACGTCGAGTCCATTTTTTTTAGCAAGCTGACGGCCCAGTTAGTTAGCACATTGGATGTTTGGAGCAAATCAAGCGGGACAGCTGTCAGTGGTCCACTCAGAGTCCAATTGACCAATCACTGTAGGCATAGAAGATATGAACATGACGTCATCCATAGCAACAGGGTCAACCCCGCCCTCTTATCTTAGCTTAGGAGTTCCTCCCATTCCTTAGTAAAAGTTGCCCCCATAAGCTTTGTAAAAAGGTCTTATGCATAATAATTAGGGTTTAGACGCTGGTTTCTGGAAATACACATAGTCCCATAGTTTTACTCTGTAGAGGCATATGTTTGAGTAAAATGAACATTTTGATTTTATAATATAAACTACTGACAACATTTCTACCAAATTCACAATAAGAATATTGTCATTTAGAGCATTTTCAATCAGTAATGTAGAGATGAAGATTTAAGAAAAATCCAGACTGGTCTCTTAATTTCTTTCCGGGGCTGTATATACCTGAAATGCCTACATGTTCTACTGTGATCTTAATACAGAGAGGAACAATTATTCAAAGCAAGTACAAGATTTGGTCATGTGAGGTGTGCAGAATTATCATTTACATTTTGTTCATACCTTATTCATAGATGAACCGTATATGTTTTCTTTAGTGCAAAAAAAGAGAAATCCCCATTGAACTGAAATGGGGGACTGTGTGTGTGTGTGTGTGTGTGTGTGTGTGTGTGTGTGTGTGTGTGTGTGTGTGTGTGTGTGTGTGTGTGTGTGTGTGTTACCAGTAGTGTATTTTTAACACACGCTCAGGTATCCCTTCAACATGACTAATTACAGGCAAGTGACCTCCACATGGGCGCGCACACATAAGTGCACAACTCTCAGTTTTTCTACCTAACCACCCCCCAAGCCAGCTGCTCTGTTTTGTTAACATCGGCAGTTTCGTCCCTCACACACACGTGCACACACACACACACACACACACACACACACCCACACACACACACACACACACAGCAGCCATATCTATTCATACCATCCGTAGAGACATGCAATGCGCCCGAGACGACTCATGTAGCGGGGAGAATAAACGAGTGCGGGAGCAGATAACGAATGAACCCATACGCCGGGCCGGTGTGTTACTGTAATGAGGCCAGGGAAAGCTTTGTGCTCACCTTGTAGTTTTTACATCCTCTCTCTCTCTCTCTCTCTCCCTCTCTCCCTCACTCTCTCTCTCCATCTCTCTCTGTCTCACTTCTTTTATTTCCAATGTTCTTCTGTTCGTCTTGTTGTTGTCCTTTACCCTAGCTCTCACTGGCCTGACCCTCATTTACTTACAGTGTGTACACTACACACCAATCTGTGCTTAAAGCGTGCCCAGCCGTTTCACACAATGCACATGTATCCAGGATTGATCAATCATTTTTGTAGCTGGATTTCGTCATAGTCTGAAAACAAATGTAAGGCCAGGCAAGGCAAGTTTATGTATATAGCACAATTCAGACACAAGGCCATTCAAAGTGCTTTACAGGGGCAAGATTAAAATACATCATACATATTAGAAAAGCGAATGAATAGAAATAAAACATTTAAAAGCTAATGAATAGAAATAAAACATTTAACAGCGAATTAATAGAAATAGAACCTTTAAATAAATAAAAAATGACAGGTTAAAATTTAAACATAAAAGTCTTCAGACTTGATTTCAAAGAGCTGAGAGTTGCATCAGACCTCAAGATTTCTGGGAGTTTGTTCCAGAGATTTGGTGCATAAAAACTAAAAGCTGCTTCTGATGTAGAACTTCTTCAGGCCATTCCTTTAGGCCAACGCACACATGATAAAGGTTTAAGTGTCTCAGAACATTTTAACACACACCTTTTTCACTCAATGCATAGCACATTTAAACCACATTCATTTAATAAGTGTTAAATGAATAATACATTGGCAAAATGTATTAAATAACCCTGTAATTGATGCATTCACACACCTTCAATTATTGTATTTTCTCATCATATAAAAAATATTTAACTATGAAAGCTGAGTTCCCATTCTGGGCTTGCGATGCAGCATTTTGAGAATGACGATATATATAAATCAAGCACCTTTTTTTTTTATTGTTTGCTTTGCTATCTTCTTTCAAACTAAATTCAAATGGCGTGACTTCATTGCGGTGCTTTATTATTTCACTACTTTGCCCTTCATGCGTTGGCAGTCTGCCACTGATGCTCAACACAGGTACAATGAATATTACCAATAGAATAGTCTAAAGTCAAATACAGAAAGAACAAGAATAAAAGCAACACAATCTATTATCTCTTTGTTCTTTTTTCGCTTCATCTTTAAATCAAACCATTTCTTTTTTGCGTATCTCAGGCGACACAATGTTTACCATATCAGTTATTGACACTCAAGCATCACTCCCTATCTGTCTCCACTTGAGTTCACCAAACGTCCCTCTCCTGTCCTCTCCTCTCTTTCTCTCTCCCCTTTTCTATCTCTCTTTCTTTCTCCTATCTCTCTCTCTTCTCCTCTCCTTCTTTCTCCTCTCTCTCTCTCTCTCTCTCTCTCTCTGTCTCTCCTCTCTTCCCTAGGGGGAGGTCTACACTATGTTCATTGGCTCAGGTAGATTAATCCCGTTCGGTGCCATGGTGGAGCTGGCCCCAGGCTTCAGTAATGAGTCTGATTACTCATCTCCAGCAGCTTGTGGTGCTCAGGGAGGGGGGGGGGGGGGGGGGGAGACGGCAGGCCAGCAGGCCAGCAGAGAGGCCCCTCAGTGGGGGGAGAGACACTGCTACCTACAGGGTTCCACCAATCAAGACTTTATAACTGCACTGAAACCACAGCTTTTAGATCAAAGGAGATGATGATTCTGTTGACCAATCAAGCGTGTCTGTCTGTGTGTGAATGAATAGAACCTGGATCCCCGTAAAGTTGATCAGTTTAATATGTTGCTGAAGACTCACTTTTGTTGCATTGGCCTTTAACACAAGTTGAGACTTTGACACTCCTAACTGTTTTTTCATGTATCTTATATGTTATTTTGTATTGTATCTTGTACAGCACTTTGGTCAACTGATGTTGTTCTTAAATGTGCTATAGAAATCATTTTGACTTTGACTTTGTGTAGCTCCACCCCTTTGGCACCCTTGGGGACAGCTTGGTACCCCATCAAAACGGTGACACATATAGATATGGCACGGTTCACTTATTTTGATACCCTTCCCAATTTATGACAGTGGAAACGTAAATCAATGCGTGCCGAACCGTAATCCAACCCAACCTAACCTCGTCGCTAAGTGGAAACAAGGCTCAAGAGTCAGAGTCAGTGAAATTCCAAAAGTCAAAAGCTATTCAATTTAAACGTAGTATCCAAACATGATTTGAACAACAGCTAGGTACTTCAAACCAGCGCAGATTTCTGGAAATATGATTATCATTACGAATTCAGACATTTGACATTATGTCAGGAAATACACGGTAAATGGACTTGACTTATCTAGCCGCTTTGTAGCCGATTTTCTCAGCACCAAGGCGCTTTACATTTCTTACCACATTCACACAAACACTCATACACCGATGGCAGTAGCCGCTATGCAAGGCGCTCTCTGAACCATCGGGAGCAATGTGGGGTTCAGTGTCTCTTTGCCCAGGGACACTTCGACATGCGGTGGGAAGACGGGGGATCGAACCTCCGACCCTGCAACCCACTTTGGCCTGTGCCGCCCCCATGCTGCTCATTAGCTGTGGTGAGATTAGATCAGTGCATCAGTCAGTCCATTGGTTGAACCCTGCTCGGTCCCTCCCCGTCTCCCTCTGGACCTCCACATAAACAGGATGTTCACTTCATTAGAATCTCATTCAAGTTCTCACACACATTCTCACAGTGGAAGGCTGAGAACACTACACACCATCTGATGTACAGTAATGTATGCTGTGTGACGCTCAAAAGGCTCAAAGCTTTTGTTCTAGCATTTGTGTTTTAAAGGTTATTTTTTGTATTGTTCTTCTTTGAGTGATCAATATATTAAATGTATGGGAACTGTAGACCTCTGTTTAAACTTTAAACATGCTTCCACAGACCAGATACAGTAATAGACCATGACAGAACCCATGACAGTATCAATAAAGCCTAAATAGGAAAAAAGTTCTTTGCTCTGTCCATCACTACTCATTGTAATAGTGGATGGATTGCTATGGAGTAAGATACACACATTCATGTACACAGTAAGTGTACTCATTTGGGGAATATCCAGACTCTTTAAAACTTTTAATTCATAACATATTAGCGTCCAAAGTTTTTAAAAGAACAGATTTTGAATGAAGTCTTTTTTTATTCATTGCTTTGATGTGAGTAATCAACTAGCAGAGTTGCTATCTATACGTTAAAACTGTCACCTTACATTTAATTCACTTGGCATAAGAACTGATGTGTTTGTGGTGTGGTTTGAGATAGTAGTTCAATTGGTCTGCCATTGTATCCTCATTTTTAATCTTTGTCTTATTTTTCCATTTTGATTCTGAATTTAAAATGTGTCTTAGTTATACTCCAAAGTCTCTCCCCGTGTAAGCGAGCTGGTCAGTGGGTGCTGCTCTGTGTGTGTGGCTGGGTGTCACTGTGTGGTTTTGGTAGGGCCTTTCAAAGCATGTGACAGTATGAATAAAGCATGATGTGGCAGGCAGCAGTGGGCAGCCAGCGACCGGAGAACAAGCTCACACAGTGTTTTGGTGACAACCGACAAGTCAAAACCCTTAAAGTTTAATGGGGGGGCCACCAAGCCACAGAGAGGGGTGGAGGGAGCGTGTGTTTGTGTGTGTGTGTGTGTGTGTGTGTGTGTGTGTGTGTGTGTGTGTGTGTGTGTGTGTGTGTGTGTGTGTGTGTGTGTGTGTGGTTTCACATGGGCTGGAAGCTGCCTTCAATGGTCCTTTTAAACAGTGGGACGTAATAGCGATGCTAATGAAGTGTCATCAGCCTACCTAATGTGTGGTGGATCAGGGTCACACTCTAACTAGTGGGAAGGGAATAAGAGCAATCAGCCTGTTCTTTGTGGAGACAGAGGCTTTTGGTTTGACTCCCAGATTCCTGTGGTGTGATTGGTCAGAGTTTCTCACTGTTCCCTAACCTTCTCAACAGACTGCATGTCCACATCCTTTCTTCTGTGGCTGCGTTCCACTTTAATGTTTAGCTTTTTGACTCACATACAGATTGCAACATAACGTGGTTAATTAAAGGCAGACTACACATCATTTTAATGAAAAAAGAAATGATAGAGCCACACAAAAATAATCCCTCTCGTTGATCACTTCTGCCCCGGTAGAATGTGTGGAGGTGTGTTTATCTGCACAGTTCTCCTCTCTCTGGCTGTATTTTACACAGTAACATGTGTTGGTATTTTTTGTAAACAGAAGATTCAGACATAGCTCCACCCATAGCTCCACCCATAGCTCCTCCTGTGGCCCTGCCATGACCCACTGAGGACCTGCCATGACCCACTGAGGACCTGCCATGACCCACTGAGGACCTGCCATGACCCACTGACATCATATTATTATTGTTAAGGAGAGACACTGCAGGCAAAAAGATTGTGTTTTCAGTCACTGGTCACGTTTGCTTCCATACCATGTCTTCTTTCATATTAGTATAAATCAAGGGTAAATCATTTTACCCTCAGACGTCAATCATGTTTTATGGCAAAAGGTCATTCACTTATTGACTTATTTTAAAGAGAGGGTTGTTAACTTTGTATGTGGGAGAACACAGCTTGGTACTTTTGAGTCATGAGAAAGAGTGGAGAAAAAGTTCGGACTGTATCGCGCGCACACGTGTGTGTGTGTGTGCGTGCGTGCGTGCGTGCGTGCGTGCGTGCGTGTGTGTGTGTGTGTGTGTGTGTGTGTGTGTGTGTACCTGTGCGTGTGTGTGTGTATTTCAGGTCCCATGGGACAGTCTAGTCTCGTCTATCAAATGCAGTGTGTCAGGAAGCAAATTGCAAATGCCAATTTCACTTTACAGTGCTGCACATCTTATCTCTTGCTCGCCCTCACCACCACCACTTAGCTTATGGGTAAATGAATAAGGTCCTCTCTCTATCTCTCTCTCTCACACTCACACACACACACACACACACACACACACACACGTCTACCAACAGTGTCTGATTCCAGTCTGCTCTCACCTTTTCTGACCACTAACTACTTCTCCTCTTCCCATTCTTACACTTTCTCTCTTTTCTTCACTTCTCTCCATTTCCCTCTCTTCGCCTGTCTTCTCCTTTATTTCTCCATCCCTCCATCTCTCTCTCCCTGTCACCATTCTTCTCATGCCCAGTCAACTGGAACCCATCTGTTTTCCCTCTCGCGGTGTATTTATGAAATATGTCTCTTTTTGGTTAATATTGATTTATGCACGTGTGCAATGCGCGGGTTGTATCGTGTTTCTGCAATTGAACAAAGCCAGGGTCCGAATCTCTATGCAAATGAAACAATATCTTACATGAATATGCAATATCCAAATGTGCATGGAATTCATCATGAATCAGCTATTTACAGTGGTAGACAGTAAAGAAGTACATTCACTTGAGTACTGAACTTTTTTGACTCAATTTTAGCTAAATATATGTCACTTCACTTGTTGATTTGATCCCCTTGCCTGCTTGGAACTTTGGAGTCTTTCGTTTGATCCTTTGCCTGTATCTAGTACTACATACTGTCTACTTAACAAGGTTTGTCTGACCGTTTGCACTGAAGTATATAGAAGCAATAAAGAATTTAAAAAAACACTTCTGTGTTGCTTCAAAAGACGTAATGGGGCGGTTGAGTAGGAAAAGTAACCTATCGATCCATACACACAATCTTCCCGGGAGTTAGTACTCATCCGTGCATTACATACTCAAATTGACGTCAAAATTAGTATGAGTAGGTTGTTAGTAGTGCTTTTAGTATGAATAGGACGTTAGTAGGTCTCTCTGTATGAATAGGATGTTAGTAGGGCTTTAAGTATGAGTAGGACGTTAGTAGGGCTTTTAGTATGAGTAGGACATTAGTAGGGCTTTTAGTATGAGTAGGACATTAGTAGGTCTTTTCAAACACAGCCTGTCTCTTTCTCACACACTCCTTGTCTTTGTGTTCCAGTATGACTACGAGGGCGCAGACATCAGTGACCTGCCAGTCCAGCTGTCTGTGGTGTGGAACGGACACTTTGTCATCGACAACCCCTCCAACATCCAAGGTACAAACGTTTAGCTTTGTTTGTCTGTGCATTGGTGGCATGTAACTAAGTACATTAATGTTGCATTTCATTGCTGTAGGGCAGAAATCTGAGAAAACGTTTTCGTTATCGTCATTTCTACCAACCAAACAATCAATCTACGAATACAAAAGAATGACGAAACAACAACGAAACGTATTTGCAGTCCCATAAATAATGACTTTGACCTGACCCAGCGACAAACCCAATTTTTACAATAAAACACGAGTAATAACAGTCTCATATAGTAGACCAGTCACTTTTACTTTAAATCAGTGGTGTCAAACATACGGCCCGCGGGCCTGGATCCGGCACCACACTAGTGCCACCCAATTTCTTCCCTAAAGATCTCTTATTGGTCTATTTCATCAATCAGTTTGGCCCACCTGATTGTTTTTACCTGCTTGATTTAAGCAATGCAGCTCAGGGTTCACAAACTTTTGCAGATACAACAGTTGTCAAATAATTTGTTTTATCTGTTTTAACAATTGATTTCTGGAAAAGAAAAATGTTGAATTGATAAATAAACATCTGTTATTTCATATAAAAAAATACTGGTATTGATAAAAATGAATTAATAATGGTTAAACACAATAAAATTCCAAAATGCTCAAGGGGTTCACACACTTTCAAACAGCACTGTATGTACGTTATTTTGCCATTATTTAACTGATCTGGCCCACTTGAGATCAGAGTGTGTGGCCCTCGAACCAAAATGAGTTTGACACCCCTGCTTTAGATAGTTGAAGTGCAACTACCTTCTCTATGCAGGACTTTAACTTGTACCAGAAGAATGTTACAGTTGGGCGTTTTTTACTTTTTGAGCATTTTCACAATACACTCAGACTAAATACTCTTGATACTTAAAGCTACAGTGCGTAACTTTTAATATAAATGAATATCAGTTACACTCAAGCTCAGAATATCTCATTGGGGCGACAGAAGTCACGTACTATAGCTTTAAATACTCTTAAAATCAGATACTTTTGTACTTTTACTCAAGTGGTATTGTAACAGATGACTTGTCTCTTGAGTCATATTTCTAGTAAGGTATCTCTACTCTCCCTCAGGTTTGGTTTTCAGGTGCTCTTTGTACAGCTCTCACCTTATATACCAACCCATATACTCTCATTTTGGATGTGCTCGTGTGCATTGTTGGTCTGCAAAAATTGCTTGTTTGTTTATCTGCCAGTAATGGTTTTTCTGTGAAGCAACAACACAGTGTGCAGTGTTTCCCCCCCTTCATAAGAAATCTGTAATTTCAATATTTGACAGCCAAAAGGTGGAAGTGTCCCATTCGGTTAGGAAAACAACACTATTCTTGTCTAAGGGACAAAAGAGAGAGAGGGGCAGACGGAGTGATTGATGAGTGGCCATGATAACAAACAAAACATACAAGACTGGAAATGAATAGGGGATGGATGGAAGAGAGAGGGAGAGAAACAAATGGAGAGACCAATAGGCAGAAGAAGAAAGGATGAAGGAGGATTGATGTGTGTGTGTGGATGACAGGTTGATAAATGCACTGTGTAATGCTGGGCGCTAGATAGATGGAAATGAAAAAAAAAATATGTTAATCGCTATTTGTGCATGAAGTGGAAAACAATCACCAAATCCTAAATGATTTCATCAAGTGTAATATCATAGGGTGATGGAGGTTAATGATTGCAAACGTCCTAATACACAATATAATATAAATATAATATAATACAAGTCTGAGTCTCAAAAGTATGTTGTTATTTTGTTTAAAATACGATCAACTGAACCCCATTGAACTTAATAGTATTACTTTGGAACGTATAACCAGGTAGTGACTACCCTCATAAACTCTTTGGATTCATGTGAATGGTTGTAGGATCAGACAGATGTATTTATGGTGTCCAGTTATTTTGCTCCTTTATTCTACACCACTGACCATGTGAGTAAGCAGTGCTGGCTTATGGATGAATATGTTATTGATGAATAATAAGTATGGAATAAAAAAAACTATCAATATATTATAGTTATTCTGCTAAAGCCTTAGAAAAAAAAACCTATTAAGATTATAAATGAATTCCGATGCTTTGTGTTAAAGGGCCTAAAACGGCTTGAAAAAACCAGGCATTATAAAACCGTCTTCATGCATACAAATCTCATAAAGACCTTCTCCTCCTATTCTCCTCTCTTTCTCTCTTCCTCTCCATCCCTCTGTTAATCCCCGTCTGTTTGTGTGCATGAATGGGGAGCTTGCCCGGCTTTGCCCACGGTGTAAAGTGGAGATGTTAACGTTAATTCAATCATTCATTTGCCTTCAGATTAATTAGGCCCGGCGCTGCTTTAAAAGCCCAGCCGTGGCTAATCAGATTAGGGGCCGAGCGGAGCGGCCGAGGCGGGCGGATGGAGAGACCCAGAGAAGAGCTGGCTTTGAAGTCCGGCTACCGTATGTCTGCCTCTGGTGCTTCTGTCCTCTCTCCCTCTCTCCCTCTCTCTCTCTCTCTCTCTCTTCCTCTCTCTTCCCCTCTCTTTCTCTCTCTCCCCCCCTCTGTCTCTGTTCCTCTCTCTCTCTCTCCCCTCTGTCTGTGTAACTCTCTCTCTCTCCCTCCCCCTCTCTCTCTCTCTTCAGTTGAAATATGTTTAACTGGTGTGACAGCAAAACAAACACCTGCCAGGTTTTGGCATTGTAAAATCCTTATGAGATAATTATGAGATTAAAAGATGCCAAAACATTCTTTTTTTCAAAGCCTATCCTCGCACTGGTCTTTTTAGTAGGATGGTCACTGAGGGAACATGAAATGAGAGGAGGAGGTATTTTGTTCATGATGCCATTTGTGAATAAAGTCCAAATAAAAAATGGTTGGGAATAAACTGGACAGGTAAAGCTTTGCTGTGGTCATAAAGGCAGATGTTTTCCTGGAACCAGACGTGGTCTAATACATTGCTCTCTATGTGCAGCGGGCCGTGAGACCAGAGCGCCGTTTATAATGCTTTCAAAAATTCTAAAAACTCAAAAAGCTTTATTGGCATGACATTTGTGCTATAAAAACAGTATTGCCAAAGCATTACAAATATTACAAATAATACCAAAAGAGAACATTCAGAACAGTATGTACATATAACATTACATAAAGATATATTTAATAATATATGAAATGATATGGACAAGAATAATAAGTTATTTACACGTAGATTGAGTTTGATTTAGATTGAGGCTTTCAGAATGAGGTTGTAGCAAAGATGCATCATTTGTGTTTTAATCTCCTTTTTCTCTTAAATGTTCAGTAAGCGGAATAGTCAGTTTAGCTAACTTCCTGTCAGTGACTGCAGTTAGCAGTCCCCTCCCTCGTCCCCACGTCACCATATTAATGCACTGTGGTCTTCAAGCAGCGAGTTATCTAGCATTATACAGCGGTTGGTTCTGAGCGAGTGATTTGATTGGACGAGAGACCTTCTGAGCGTTCTGAAGGAGTGCTGATATTAGCCAACAACATCACTCGGGACTGTTCACCAAACTGTAGACCAACTGTCAAAATCACTCCGCGGCTCACTGATGAGCCGTAGCTTCACTTGTGTTATCTGTGTGTGTGACTCAGGTTGTCTGTGGCGAGTCTCTCCCCTGTGAGAGGGCATCGCTGCCACACACAGACACACAGACAGAGACAGTGTGCGGTAGTCGCTCACACTCACGTTACTGAAGACAGCAATAGTGTGTGGCGATAAACTCAGGCTGCTGAATAATACGAGCGCAGCATAGCTTTAGCCTAGCCTAGCTTGCCCACCTCGTTGTATAATGTTACTTCCCCCGGGCCGAAATACACTCATACACTCTGGGAAATAAAGCGTGGGGGTTTGGATTGGGCAGCGGACCTTATTACCAACTAGATTAAGATCCGCCGTTCCGTTTCTTTGGTGATTTTTACGGGACATCGGGCCGCCGTGGTTAATGTGACCAGAGTAAACAAAGCAAGACGAGCTCACTCGCGTAAAGTTGTTGCCTAGCAACGCGCTCCGCTCTGACTGCTGTTGTCGAACTATTTGTGTTGGCGGAAGCAAATACATTCTTAAATGATTAAAGATCACATTTTAAAGTTAACTTGTGAATTTCAGTTGTAAAACTGCTGTATAAAAGCAATAGCACACTCGAGGTCGCATGTTGTCGCTCTATATCAGCACTGCTGTGTTTCTCTTCGGCACTCGGCCTGCGGCCTCGTACCTACGACCGAATCACAGCAGTGCTGATATAGAGCGACAACATGCTCCCTCTCATGTGCTATTGCTTAATCATCTCAGATCCATAAGTGTGATATAACATGATAAAAACCATCAAAACAGACATTGGGAAGGATTTTTACCTGCTCCGCATTTGTAGGGTTAGGGTTAGGGCGCATACACATTCACCCATCTGTCGCTCTGCACGTGCACCGGCAGTGAGACGGGTGCCGGTTTGTAGTGTTCTCTATTCTGATTGGTTATGAGTAGTGGGATCCCCAAAAAGTTTTTTTGCCGATTACATGCAGAGCGAGTGACTGAGAGATCGGCTTTATGAAACGCGCACACTATATAAGTGATCACTGTATGAATAAAGAGCGATTTAACACTTATATTAACATGAATAAAGTGTTACTTCACTCTTAACTCTCTCTGGTTCCATCAGTACCACTGGTTGATGCTTCCTCGCGGGGCC
The DNA here is from genome assembly GCF_949987685.1 of Ammodytes marinus. Classification (NCBI taxonomy): domain Eukaryota; kingdom Metazoa; phylum Chordata; class Actinopteri; order Uranoscopiformes; family Ammodytidae; genus Ammodytes; species Ammodytes marinus. Next base: position 30,050,126 of record NC_137211.1, on the reverse strand, counting down.
TTTACACCATCTTTAAATTCTTGTTGCTGTTTGTTTGTTAACAAGCAGAGCTAATGTCCTCCCCCCTCGTCTACTGCTCTCCCATCTCATCTCAGGTGTTTGAGATTTTAATTATTTATCTATCTATTCATTTAGTTATTTATTTATTCATTTTACTTTTAATGACTTTTTCCACTCTACTGAGTTTAGGGATTTATTTTTACACAACAAATGATCATTTCCCTATTGGCGTTAGAAAACATTACCTGTCAAATTAATTTTCTGTAACATCCCTGTAGGACGCTTGTTCATTTACAAAAAAAATAAATAAATCTGTATTTATCTGTGGAAACAGTTATTTTCTCACTGGCAGCCTCCGAGTGCTTTTAGGTGTTATGTGGGTGATTAACATTCATTTATTCCGCTCCTATGCTCTCTCTCTCTCTCTGTCTCTGTCTCTGTCTGTCTGTCTGTCTGTCTGTCTCTCTCTCTCTCTCTCTCTCTCTCTCTCTCTCTCTCTCTCTCTCCCTCAGGCTTTCTCAGCAACACACACATTAACTCCTGATTACTTTTTGCCACCCTTGCTTTCTTTCAAATTCAAATCTTCCAGAACTTTCTGTTAATCAAATATACTCCTCAAGCAGCATACACAAATGTAAAGTTTCCAAAATAATTCCAACAACTATAATTCCTGCATTTAGATTAAAAACAACCAGTTAATTGCTGTTCAAACATGCACTCAAGCCTGAAAGAAAAATCTCTTCTTTTTTTCTCAGAAGTTGAGACATTGGCTAATTAAGATCTTCTGTGTAGTAGGATACGTACAGGTATCTGAATACGTAACGTATGTACAACTGAACTTTTGTATTTAATTTAAAATTTAAGAAAATAATTCCACATATAAAAACTGTATGCCATAATATCGTCTCAAAAGTGTTCTAAAACCTAAAAGAGTTAAAGCTGGGGTATGTGATTTCTGATTGGTCAAAGTTAACATGAGCTGCACACTTTGACCAATCAGAGCGAGGCTCCGATTCTCTGTTCTTATTGGCTGTTGGAACTGTCCATTCACTTTGGCACGACTTTGTTGGTGTAGAGCAGGAGTGTCCAAACTAAAATATAATGTAATATGGCCCTTTAAAAAAAATATATATAGGGGAGAAGGGGGTAATCTGAGCCACTTTTTACATTTGCTCCCCTCTAAGGGAGCTAAAATGATTTATCACTCAAATGTACACATTTTCCATTAATTCAGGATGTTTCCTAGAAATGGGCATTAGCATAATTTTTTCAAGACAAAGGGCAGTGAAAATATGATTGTTTTCATTGTTGTCATGTGGCTCACTTTACCCCAGCTGTGGGGTAAACTGATCCACTTACTTTTTCCACTCTGAAACTACCATGACAACACATATTGTAACAGTAAGAATCCTGAAAGCTAGCCACACGTTCCAGAACTAATGTCGGACTAGTAAAAGAATGATGTGGTTTGGTCAATTAAGCAAAGCAAATTTTCTAAACACTTGAAAGTAACTCTGAACAAAATCAAATTCAACATTATAATTCAAAAGGTTTTAATAAGATTCAAATGAAAGATAGAACCAGTTAGATTAGAACACAGTCTGGGGGTCAGAACACAGGACCCTTAGAGCCAGCTAGTGTCTGGGGGTCAAAGCATAGGAAAATCAGAACCAGCGAGAACAGCCTGGGACTCAGAACACAGGAGAAGACCCAACTGGATTATAACATCAGCCTGTCATACTTTACAACTAGGCCTACTCTACATTCCAGCCCTGAAGTTTACAGGGAAAGATGAGAAGGTGCTCTTTCCGTGTGGTTGCCCCAGGTCGTCTTCCTGGTGTATTTCCTTGGCATGATGGCTTTTCTACAATGTGTATGACATTAAAATAAAACAAATGTTATGTAATATTACATTAAAATATGTTTAAGACTAAACTTAACTTGTGCCTCATGGTGAGACAGTGGCTCACTTTCCCCCACAGCATTTGGCTCACTTTCCCCCACCACCACAATTTGAGAAAAAACTACCTCTCTTAGCATTTCAGGCTAATCTTCAGTTATCAGCATCACATGGTTTCATATGTTGGTAGTTCATCAACACGTATAATAGAAGTTTTTCTACGTGAATACATTTGCTTTGGCACAACAGTTGATTAAGTTGACAGCAAGAACATTTACTTTTACATGCAAAATACCAATTTTGGTGAAAAAAACATGCTTACCACAGCACCATGAGGTCCTCTCTTTCAGGGCCATGGGGAAATGAGAGGGGCTTGAAAACATATATCTCACATGACCACAAATATTTTCCGTTGCCTAGATACAGGGGGTGGGTCACATTACCCAATGCCTCAGATTCCCCCGTTTTCCCCTATATATATACATACAGTCATATGAAAAAGTTTGGGAACCCCTCTCAGCCGGCATTATAATTGACTCTGCTTTCACACAAAAAAGATAAAAGTGGTATGTCTTTAATTTACCAGGAACAGCTAAGTACTGGGATGTTTTCCAAACAAAGATTTTTTGAAAAGCAGTATTTAGTTTTATGAAATTAAATAAAATGTTAAAAACTGGCTGTGCAAAAATATGGGAACCCTTGTGGTCTTGCTGATTTTAATGCATGTAACAGCATGTAAAACTGAGGATTTTAAACACAAAATTGGTTTGATTATGTTGTTAAGCCTTGAACCTCATATAAAGGTCTGTTTAATCATGAGAAAATGTATTTTAGGTGCCTAAATGCAGGTTCCACTTCTCTTTGACTCTCTGCAGAAGTGAGACAGAATGCAATCATCAAAACAGCTCCCAAAAGATCTTAAAAACAAAGATTATTCATTGTCATGGTTTAGGGGAAGGCTACAAGAAGGTTTCCCAAAGGTTTCAATTGTCAATTTATACTGTAAGGAACGTTGTCAGGGAATGGAAGGACACAGGCACAGTTGCAGTTAAACCCAGATCTAGCAGACCAAGAAAAGTACAAGAGCGGCATATGCGGCGGATTGTGAGAATGGTTGCACACAACCCAAAGATCACCTCCAAAGACCTGCAAGAACATCTGGCTGCAGATTGTGTATCTGTACATGGTTCTACAATTCAGTGCAATTTGCACCAAAACATCTGTATGGCCGGGTGATGAGAAGGAAGCCCTTTCTGCGCCCACGCCACAGATACAGTTGCATGGAGTATGCAAAAGCTAATTTAGACAAGCCAGCTTCATATTGGAAGAAAATGCTTTGGACTGATGAGACAAAAATTAAGTTATTTGGTCTTTATAAAAAGCAGATGTTTTGGTGCAAATTGCGCTGAATTGTTGAACGATGTACAGATACACAATCTGTGGCCAGATGTTCTTGCAGGTCTTTGGAGGTGATCTGTGGGTTGTGTGCAACCATTCTCACAATCCTCCACCTATGCCGCTCCTGTTTTTTTCTTGGTCTGCCATGCCTGGGTTTAACTGCCACTATGCCTGTGTCCTTCCATTTCCTGACAACGTTCCCTACAGTCGAAATTGACAATTGAAACCTTTGGGAAAGCTTCTTGTAGCCTTCCCCTAAACTATGACAATGAACAATCTTTGTTTTTCAGATCTTTTGGGAGCTGTTTTGATGATCCCATTCTGTCTCAATTCAGCAGAGAGTCAAAGAGAAGTGCAACTTGCATTTAGGCACCTAAAATACATTTTCTCATGATTAAACAGACATTTCTATGAGGTTCAAGGCTTAACAACATAATCCAACCAACTTTGTGTTTAAAGTAATCAGTTTTACATGCTGTAACAGGCATTAAAATCAACAAAACCACAAGGGTTCCTATATTTTTGCACAGCCAGTTTTTCACATTTTATTTTATTTCACACAACCAAATACTGCTTTTCAAAAAATCTTTGTTTGGAAAACATCCCAGTACTTAGCTGTTCCTGGTAGATTAAAGACATACCACTTTTACATTTTTTGTGTGAAAGCAGAGTCAATTATAATGCCGGCTGAGAGGGGTTCCCAAACTTTTTCATATGACTGTATATATTTTTTTGCATTTCATAGTTAACCCACTAGTGCAGGGGTGTCAAAACTGATTGATTGGCCCGTGGCACATTTTAAAAATATAATGTAATATGGCCCTTTTAATTTTTTAATAATTTAATATAGGGGAAGGTGGGGTGATTTGTGCATTTTGGAAGTTGCAAAACCCCTTGTTTCTAGAAAACCGTGGAAGAAATTGGAAATGTGACCACATATTTAAGAAGAGCCATCCATTTGACTCATCCTGTAAAGAAGGGAGACACAAGGAATAAGATATAAGCACATTTAAGCTCAAAAAACTGTGTTTTGCCTTTCAAAGTAAAATTTCCATGATCAAGGTTTTTCGATTATTGTGTCTGAACAATTATAGACACGTTTGAAAACATTTGACACATGTTTTAGTGCTTTGGTATGCTACACTTTGAGTCTATATAGTTAGCACAATGTCAACCCTAAATTGCTGCATCATGCCTATTATCCAAAATTCTGGGGATGGGGTGATTTGTGCGCAAGGGCCTGGGTGAGTTATAAGTAAGTAAGTAAGTAAAATGTATTTATAAAAGCACATTTATGACAGTTTGCACTGTCCAAAGTGCTGTACATAGTGCATTCAGTAGGTAAACAATGAAGGTACAATAACAATAACCAAAATAAAAGACGTAAAGCCCATACATCCACATAAACACAGATAGTAGTGCAGAGGTAAGATAGTTAATGGGGAGGAAACACCAGGGTGTACATATGGGTTTTGAGCCTTGATTTAAAGGCAGAAATGTAGGGGGAATCACATTTGTCAGGTGGCAGTTGGTTCCACAAGCACGGAGCAACTAGTGCAAAGTACATTTCTGAGAGTTGTGCCAGTGGCATGGCTGTATACGCTGGTCACCAAAAGAAAGTGATTGTCTACAGTAGCTCAGAAGAGAGTGACATCTCAATTCCACTTAACGACACCACTGATGAGAGTTCAGATGGCCAGAAAGATGATGATGGTGACTTTGTCATTGTGACACAATGACGCACAAATCACCCCACTACGTGGGGTGATTTGTGCGACAAGACAACTTTTTTTCCGAAAGCCATATTTCTTAAACAGTTTATTCCAGATCCAAAGTTTTTATTGCCAGGGATGCACAACATCCTGAAATATATGTACATATTTGAGTTGGAGACATAACTGTCAAGGCCTCACTTTAAAATCACTTTGAGTAAAAAGTTGCACAAATCACCCCACCTTCCCCTATTATTAAAAAATTATATTACAGAGAAATATGTCCCATAAAAGAAAAAGAGCACCAAGCCCATCCCAGAGGACCCTGCGTAATATTTTATTTTAAATTAATATTATTATGGAAAATCCATGTGTCCTTCTCCAATAGCTTCTAATTCATCTGACACAGTGTCTCAATTTTTTTTCATACAAAATTCTTCAGCTTTAGCCTCTTAATTTCCCTCTCAAAGTGCACCAGATTCATGCATTTCACTTTAAAAACTTAAAAAAATCTCCCGGGGGGGCATACCCCTGGACCCACCTTGGAGGGGCGGGATCTCAGCTGGCTACCCAGCTGGACATTGGACGCAAAAGCAGAAAACACTGGGTGTATCAATGGCATTTAACAAGAGGGGGAATGTATCTGTTTAATGTGCAAGTAAAGTGTTGTCGTGAAGAAGGATTACAATTTACAAAGACACTATGAAACTAAACATCAGAGCAGCTACATGTCCTGATAAATGTGTTATTTTTGCAAAGTGGCCCTATGAAACTAAACATCAGAGCAGCTACATGTCCTGATAAATGTGTTATTTTTGCAAAGTGGCCTGGCCCTCTGAAGATTTTTCTGTATGTGGCCCTCAGTGAAAAAAGTTTGGACACCCCTGGTGTAGAGAGTGTCAGGGAGGGACCATAGGGGAGGGACCAAAGAGAACAAGTGGAGCGGTTGAGGTATTTGGATTTGAGTCTCTATCCCAACTGCCATTTTCTCCCCAAATCCTCCACTTCAGCTTTAAGAGACAATGGGCGACTACTTTCGCACTGCGCGTGAGTTAGCCTCTGCTCCACTAACTCTCCCTTTTTTTTATATATATGTTTTTTGCTCCTACAAACACTACATACACGACGTATATGACTGGAACAGTGGTGTGAATTAATCAACCGTATCTTAATGAAATACGGCTTGACTGCTTACATAAAAAAAAAATGTTCACGTTAAATTAGCTATGTTTGGCAGTTAGCTTCCCTGGCTGGGGACTGCCCATAATTCCAATGTCCCATTATTCCCACAGCTCAATAGTCAGACATATTTCCCATTGGATTGAAAGGCGGTATAGTTAGTTTAAAGTTGAATTCTCCACAGACATGCATCGGCCATGACTTAGTTTACCCTGCAATAGGCAGCAAGAACACCCACCAGCCCTCACAAGTAACTGGCACAACTGCTTTTTAGTGACGTCAATAAAATACTGTCTAGTTTACACATAACCAAGTTAGTCGCTGATGAATGACTGTCCAATATCCAACTTCATGCTATACCTGAAGAGCCTTTTGCTCCAATGGGAAATATGTGGGACTATTGAGCGGTCTGCATAATTAAGCTATGGCACCGTCTGGCTGGTTAGCTCTCCAAGCGTCTCTCATCATAAATGTCATGGCCACAAATCTCACTGCTGTGTGTGTGTGTGTGTGTGTGTGTGTGTGTGTGTGTGTGTGCGCTTGTTAATTTGTTGATCAAAGTCAACATTTACACATTTTAAGCTATAGTGCGTACATTTTTCATATGTCAGTTACATTCAAGTCATCGCCAAACGAGTTGACACAAAGATGTTCAAGCCTTTCAGCTCCACAAAACTCTCTCTGTATTCCTCAGTATGGCAGCGTACACAAAACGCGCAGAAGCTCATGAGGCGCCTAAGAAATGTTTTTTGTTGATTTTACTCTTATGAAAAAACCTGGAGGTACAGCAAAGGGAATACAATCTATGGGCGATCACCGAAGGCGATAATTTTGCATGTTTGGTAGCATGTGCAATGAAAAGCAGCGATTCAACCACTCAACCACTGAAACCATTTTTGGAGAGCAGCCCGGTGACTGAAACGTGTGTGTGTGTGTGTGTGTGTGTGTGTGTATGACTACAATTCCAATCATATCAAGTCCATCTCTCTCTCTCTCTCTGTTTCTCTCCCCAGCCCACCTGTACAAGTGCAGAGCGTTGCGGGGTAGCTGTGGCATGTGCCTGAAGGCCGACCCACGCTTTGAATGTGGCTGGTGCGTCCAGGACAGGAAGTGCTCCCTCAGGCAGGAGTGTACCGGAGCGGGGAACTCCCATCAGCCACTGCAGCTGGCTGAAGGGGCGGGCTGGATGCACGCCACCTCCGGAAACAGCCGATGCACTCATCCCAAGATCACCAAGGTAAATTGGTTACCTGTGTGTGTGTGTGTGTGTGTGTGTGTGTGTGTGTGTGTGTAGCCCCTTTTAAACAGAGATTGCGGCAATATGACGTCTTTGTTTATTTCTGTGTTATGTACACAGAACCAAGCATTATAAAACGGGCCACAACTTAAAAATAGTCTCTCCGTGAAATAATACAGATGTAAAATGTAAATCAAAACTCTAAAATATGATCCAATATTATTAATATTGTTTGCCTGACTTTTTTCCAAAATGTAATATGAGAGACATGGTAAGAAAGTACAAAAAAAAACAGAAACTCTTTGAATTAATCCTCTGTCTGCTGGTACAGTTCTACAATCACCTGCAAAGAAAAAGCATTGAGACTTTTTGAAGCTTGACATCATGTAAAGACTGGTGTAAAGTCACCCGAGGAGATCCAAGGGGCTGATAAGACCTTGATAGGCCGTTGCGTCAGCTCCCTTTCCCTTAAAAATCCCCTCTGGTTCTAAAACGTGTCCTGAAACCAAGAATGAGAGGCTGCTCTATTTGAATGTGTTCCCATGTTGGGACCTTGTGTCTTGCCCTTGGCACAGAATGTTACTATTACTCAGTGTTACATCAAACTGCTACTTTAAAAGGCGTTAGCGTGGACGTTAGCTTGGTTTGATTCCTTTTACTTTTTTCTGTCTATTAGGTGTTTATGTCACTGTCTCTCGATAGATTTTGAGGTTTTTGGAAGGGTCAAAATCCAGCATTGGTTGTTGGATACATTGGTGTCTGCTTTCTTTCTTTCTTTTCGTATGTGAGTGTTTGCCCTGATCCTTTCTTTTAATGTATCTTGACTTTGTACGGGTATTGTAGTAAATTGTAGGGTTAGACAGTAGGACCATAAAAGAAGTGAAGTAGGTCTTTAAATAATAAAGCCTTTTACTACATTCATTTGGTCTGGATAAAAAACTATAGTTGGCTCAAAGTTTAATATGTAAAAGAATGAGAGGGCGGTGTGTGTGTGTGTGTGTGTGTGTGTGTGTGTGTGTGTGTGTGTGTGTGTGTGTGTGTGTGTGTGTGCGTGCGTGCGTGCGTGCGTGCGTGCGTGCGTGCGTGCGTGCGTGCGTGCGTGCGTGCGTGCGTGCGTGCGTGCGTGCGTGCGTGCGTGCGTGTGTGTGTGTGTGTGTGTGTGTGTGTGTGTGTGGGTGTGTGTGTGTGTGGGTGGGTGGAACAGCCTTTTTCTCAGTCATCAGCTATTGTAAAAAGAAATCTAAATCTTAATTTATTTAATTTTCCAACAAAAAGGCAATGGAGATGTATTTCCTCCACAGCAGGCAGAACACATGTGGATAAAAGGCAAATATGTATTCCGGATTCCAGCTCAAATGGACATTTAATGAATCAGATGATTGACTTGATATTAATGGAGTAATCTGTGTGACTTCAAGGCAAGGCAAGGCAAGTTTATTTCTAAAGCACATTTCGGACACAAGGCCACTCAAGGTGCTTTACAGATGCAAAAACAAAATACATCAAGTATAGAGCACACATTAAAAAAAAGCGAATGAGAAACATGAATATAAATAAAACATAAAATAATTAAAACATTTAAAAATAATAAAAATTTAAAATTACAGGTTAAAAGGGAAACAGTAAAGTCTTCAGACCTGATTTAAAAGAGCCGAGTGTTGAAGCGGACCTCAAGTCCCCTGGAAGTTTATTCCAGAGCTTGGGTGCATTAAAACTAAAGGCTGCCTCTCCCTGTCTAGTCCTTACTCTGGGGACTGTCAGTAGCCCAGTCCCAGATGATCTGAGAGCTCTGATGTTCTCACTTGGTCTTATCTACTGTCTGTAAATGACTCAAGGGGTTCAATGTAATAAAATGTTCCTTCTCATAATTATCCATATAAGAATTATTAACTAAATATCAGGAGGAAGTAGATTTAATTGAAGTCTTTTTTATCATCTCACTGTATATTGATGTTTTTCTTCATAAGAGACGGGTAATTTATTTGTTGGATGACGGTAGTTTCTGACTCCTATAGAACGTGTCATACTTCACCCATACGGAACCGGCGTTCTATCATTATAAAATAGCGATTTTAATATAATGAATGAGGTTTTTCTTCCCTTCATAAAACCTAAAAACTTATCTATCTACATTATTGAACAAAAGATTGCATGCGTGTTTATCGGTGTTTGAGCTTGCGTGGATGATACACGTGGAATGGGAAAACAAGAATCCTTTTATAACATTAAAGTCTCCGACCACCTATTCTACTACGACTTATTCCCAGCTTTTTTCAAATATTTCAACTATGCTTATAGATTATTGGTCTGCGGCAGATTCCTACGACAAAAAAAAAACGGCCCATTGCAATTTGAATTTCCTGGTTGCTTAAAAATGCCTAAGCAGAAATTTCCAAACCATTTTGGGATCACATAAACAACTTTTCCCCAGTTTTTAACAGCTGCTGGCCCTCTATGGGTCATGTGTCATTGGTTATGGCTCAGACCACAGGCGGATTACTATGTTACACAACACACACACACTGTGTGTACAGGCTGCATGACAGACTGCAGGGAAACAAACCACTGCTCATATAACACTGATGATTTGATGTGGTTACCATGAGGTCTGGACTGCAATATACAAGGCCAACCCACACACACAGAGCGACGCCACACTACTTTACCTCCAGTGGATTTCTGGTCTGGTGGTATTCAATAAAAAGGAACCAAGCAATGGAAGAAATATAATAAGAAGAATGGGCATTAATAGGTTCTGTACTAGTTCTTAAGATGTGTGCTTCTTAAACTTCTTCTCCACCAACAAGGTTTAAAACAAATGTCAAATCAAAAACATCCTCCACAAAAAAACACTTAACAAGTTATGCATCATCAGACTGAATAAACAAATTCAACTTATTCAGTTTTTTTAAAGATAATTTTATTTTTTTTGCTTTATTAGACAGTTTTGGAGAGACAGAAATGAAATGGGGCAGAGGGGGGAATGACATGCAGAGAACGACCCGGGCTGGATTTGATTCTGGGTCTGCTGTGAAGAGGACTTAGCTTCTATGGGGGAGAATGGGGCTCTAACCACTACACCAAGAGTGCCCCCCCCCCCCAAATTTGACATATTGACGACGAAATTGACATTGACATTCAAACATATTGACTGAATGCTGATCTGCTCCAGGGTTTGGTGGTTACTATGCATCCACATGCATTTGTGGTTCGTGAGTCAGTTGGGTCTTAGATTATATGGGATATCGCTTTTGCGGTTACATCCTAAGGTCCTTGTTTGTTAGTTTGTGGATGTGGTTGTGTTGTTTCAGATCACTATCCAGTTTTCAGATTCTGGGCACCATGGTAATGTGCTTGAATGTAGTTGTGTACAGTGGTGTCTGCCGGCATGCCCACATAACAGACTCAATGAGCACTAGTTATCTTATTACGTGGTGCCATTACCTATTACACTTCCAAGAGTTTCTGTGGCCAATGAACAGACAATAATGGTAAATCTAACACAACCATGTTATCCTGTTTGGGGCATAGTAGCCAGGGTGTGTAGTGGTCTGGCTCCATAGTCCATACCACCAAAGATCATGTTTCAAATGCACATACCAAGTGTTCATAATGTGGTTTCGTAGAGGCAGTGATATTGCTTACTTAAAGGGATAGTTCAGTATTTTTAAATGGAGTTGTATGAGGTACTCATTGCATAGTGAGACTGCATCATAAAGATGGCGTACAACAAAGCAGTCACAATAAGGAGTTTAGGGGAGACGTGAGAAAATATGGATGAGGATGGATGGATGGATAGATAGATAGATAGATAGATAGATAGATAGATAGATAGATAGATAGATAGATAGATAGATAGATAGATAGATAGATAGATAGATAGATAGATAGATAGATAGATAGATAGATAGATAGATAGATAGATAGATAGCATAGTTGTCATTGGTCCCATGTCAGTGCCCACCTCAGATGCCGGTGAGAATCCCTTTACCAACTCTTTCATGTCTTTCTCTATTGTCTGTCTGGCTGTGCCTCTCTGCCACTGTTTACATCCCAGGGTTTTAGTGGCTAGCATTGCTACATTGTATTTTGTGGTTCTCATAGCTTTCATTCTTTCATAAAACCATCTGAAGCCCAATTTCCGCGCCCTGACATCTGTTGTCCATATCGTTACCCTAGAGCTTGATTGCTACGCTCAGTGTTTACCAGCGCTTGTGTTTGTGGAACCAAAAGTGTTGCGGCTCGCCTGGCGCCTGAGGTCCCAATGAGAGTCTGCTTCTAAATAGTAGGCAGCATTACCCAGACTGCTCTCTCTCTCTTAATTCAAGTCAACAGTTAGTATTTAGTTTGATGGATTATTTTCTACTGGGCCACGTACATTATTGGTTTACAAACCCTAAACCATACCATTTAGACATTACTATGATTTTACATAAAAGTTCCAACAATTTTTTTTCTTAAACACATATGCTATGGGTAATTACATGCTTAGAGCGATATGGCTGTTGCCATCACAATGCTACTGGGTTGTTTCTAGCCAGAAGAAGGTTTAAAGAATCCTGCGGTACGTCATATAACACATTTTTAAGATCAAAGCATATGTACGTATATAATTATTGCACATTTTTAATTATTAAGATTGCAAAAAATGCTTATAACCAGAGAAAAGTGGTCTTTCTCTGCATACAAGTTCAGAGTTACTGTAAATCTCTTGTGTCATACAAATGATTCATTCCTTCAAACGAGTCCCTACTGTTCAGATGGCCATTTCTCAAGGTGTGTTGTGTGGTGTGCTGTCTTGTGGTACAATAATAGAACTATACCTCCATACTGTCGCCGCTGCAGCCCTGAGTTTGCATTTCCACACTGCGCTGTCTGTCTGCTCAGCCAAGCACTGCAGGAGAACAGGGCAATAGACAGATTACCCATAATTACCTGCTGATGCTTGTTAGGGATTAGCATGGATGTGTGTGTGTGTGTGTGTGTGTGTGTGTGTGTGTGTGTGTGTGTGTGTGTGTGTGTGTGTGTGTGTGTGTGTGTGTGTGTGTGTGTGCTCTAGTGTAGCCTGTGTGTGTGTGTGTGTGCGTGCGTGCGTGTGTGTGTCAGCCACCGTCCATCACTCACCATATTTGTTTTGTCACAGCACACCTGTCCCCCGTTAACGTGCCATCATCTGGCTAGATAAATCACATTATGGTTGGAGGTAGCGATGGAGCGCAGCCCCGGCCGTAATAAGTTTCAATTAAAACCTCCAGAGACCATGTCGCTTTGGTTCTGCGTGTCGGCGCAAGTTGTTTGTTTTTTTCACCTTCTCTTTATCTCATTTTTATTGTTTTTTTCTAAAGGCGAGAGGGTGATTTTTCTTCATTAAAATTTCGACCACCTGATATGGGTAATTCCATATTGTGTGTGTGTGTGTGTGTGTGTGTGTGTGTGTGTGTGTGTGTGTGTGTGTATCTTTATGTTGAGTGTTTTCATGCTTGTTAATGCCAATCTTTGTGCTAAATCCCATTCGGGGACTATTTTAAGGCTTTAAAGTAGTTAAATAGTTATGACACAACATTGATTATACACTCAGTCCTTGCAACACAGACAAACAGGGAACTGGTCAAAGTGCAAAATGTAGTTTCACAAAAACTTAAATGTGAACATTTCAAATGGTATTGACGACTTTGACTGACAACTGTTGGTAGGCGTCACCCCTGTTCTGAAAAATATATTTTTTAAATGATAGAACATCATTTAATATTTATATAAAGAAACAGAAATAACATAACAGCACCATAGCAACCATGACAAACATTGCATTGGAACATTGTTCTGGATACCTGGAATAACCTTCATAATCTATCAAACTAAAGATACACATTCACTGAGTGCAGATCATGAAATAAAAAAAATGCACATTCCTCACTCACTCCAAATGTCATGAACACATTTAATGGCCAATCTAAATTATTTTCCACAGAGAGTAAAAGCTGTGTCCGCCATGCTTTTGAGTTTCCATGGAGAGAAATCTGAAAGTCATGTGACATGTATGCTATACGTCCATTAGAAATGAATAAAGGAAAAAAACAACGTCATTGACTCACAAGTACAGGGTCCGTATTACACATTTCACCGTGAGACTGGGTTGCAACTGGTCCTTGATGTGAGAGCGAGTGTGTGTGTGTGTGTGTGTGTGTGTATGCGTGTGTGCATGTGTGTGTGTGTGTGTGTGTGTGTGTGTGTGTGTGTGTGTGTGTGCGAGCGAGTGTGTTTTTGTATGTATGAGTAATGCAGTGGTCAAAGAAGTCACAAAAAACTAATTCTTTATTGTCTTTGTTCTGTCTCTTTCCCCTTCACCTTAATTGTTCAACCTCTTTCTGCTCTCTCCTCTCTCCTTCTCTCCCTCATCCACCGCTGTTTGGGTCCAGCTGTTCCCAGAGACGGGGCCTCGTCAGGGGGGGACCAGGGTGACCATCCTGGGAGAGAACCTGGGTCTGCACTTCACTGACATCCAGCTGGGCGTGCGGCTGGGAAAGGTGCCCTGCCAACCCATTGAGGAGGAGTATGTGAGCGCAGAGAGGTACGTAAGAGGTTCAGTGAGCGCAATGGTCATTAATGCACTGCTGTCTTCAAGCAGTGGGTTATCTAGCATCATCTCAGATCCGTAAGAGTGATAAAACATGATAAAAACCATCAAAACAGACATTGGGAAGGATTTTTACCTGCTCTGCCATTGTAGGCGCATAAACATTCACCTGTCTCACGTGCACCGTCAGTGAGACGGGTGCCGGTTTGTAGCGTTCTCTCTTCTGATTGGTTATCAGTAGTGGGATCCCCGAAAAGTTTATTTGACGATTACATGCAGAGCGGTTGACTAAGAGATCGGTGGCTTTATGAAACGGGCACACTATATAAGTGATCACTGTATGAATAAAGAGCGATTTAACACTTAAATTAACATAAATAAATCGCTTACTTCACCTTTAAAGCTGGAATCTGCTGGATTTGAGTTGCGTTGTCTCCAGTGGCCGTGAATGTATTTTTCCAGGCGCTTCTCGACTTTCATTCCAATCCGAACATTATCGACTGTATGAAGTCAGTAGATTGTCAGTTCATACCTGCAGAATGTTTTCTCTGTGTGTTCTGATCCAACATTGTGACTGTGAAGTTATGAGAAGTACAGACAGAGAGATTCTGTTTCGCTACACTGTCGGCACGGTGACCCTCTCCCAGCCATGCATGCTGCGTTCCCTTGTACTTGGAAAAATCGACACACAGATGAATGATCTTTTCATCAAATTTGAAAATGTGGGACCTAGGACCATGTCTTATACGACCAAAAGACTACAAGATACAAACTAAATAAAAAACAAACATGTACTGTAAATGCAAACAGGTCTGAACTCAGTACTACTGAGTCTGAAGCTCCCATGTCCTGAGTAAAAGAACGCACCACTGCAGCGTGGTTAATACGACATAGCCCCTCTGATAGCAGTGTTGGGAAAGTTCTTTTTCTACGTGAACTAGTTTAAAGTTCAGTTCACACCCTTTAAAATGAACTAGTTCAGTTCATAGTTCATCATTCAAAATTCTGAACTAAGTTCACAGTTCAAAAATGAACTAGTTCATAGTTCTTTTTCTTTTTTCAATATGTTGCTGCAGGCTATTATTTTTATAAATAATTACCACATTCCATATACTGTAGAACCACAGACAGAAATTACTTCAATAACATTCAGTCCACACTAGAAGCCAGCTGCAGCTTTTACCCCTACAGTATATTCTCAAAAACATGAGGAAAAGGTTGTTGTTTGATGGTCTTTTTAATGAAGAATTATTAAAACGGTTTAGGTGCAAATGTTTTTCCATTTTTATAATTGTCCAAACCTGGAAACAATTCACATGAAATGTCATTCAAAGAAAGCAATACTGTAAAAATATACCATGCAGGTTCTACAACCAAATTAGCCTACAACTTAAAATAGTAAAACCCTCAAGGAGACCATTCTAAACTGCAGTGTAGGGCCTACTGTTAACAACAAAGTCCAGAAGATGTGTTGACATACTTATTAACACAAACACAATCTGAGGTAGGTAACAATCATACGAAGAAGAGGTAGAGCCTGAGGCTAGGTCCATGGTAGTAGTCCAAGTAAGCGCTGCTGCATTCATTTGTTTTTGTTTTTTTCCGCGGTGTTTCGCATTTTGATGACGCAGCGGCGGTGCGACGCTGTGGTGGCATGTGTTGTCAGATTGGGTGTTTTTCAGCCACATATTAAGGGCTGTTTACGCTGTCTTTTAGCGGGGGTTTTCTATGGAAATCTGGCACTCGATGAACGATTGAACGACTGTAAGAGTGGCGTTCACAACGCGTTCGCAATAACGTTCATCAGGCAGAAATACACTCTAACAGGAAAGCAGCAAATACAGGCTCAATCACCATTGTTTTAACTCAGTATGTGATAGTAAGGAACTTAAGAGACAATAAGATATATGGGGCGGCAGTGGCGCAGTGGGAAGGGAGATCGTCCTCTGGAGTGCAGGGTCGGAGGTTCGATCCCCGTCTCCCTCGCCACATGTTGAAGTGTCCCTGGGCAAGACACTGAAACCCAAATTGCTCCCGATGGTTCAGCCATCGGTGTATGAGTGTGTGTATGAATGGGTGAATGTGGTAAGAAATGTAAAGCGCTCTAGGGCTGAGGAAAATTGGCTAAAAAGCGCTATATAAAGTCATGTCCATTTACCATATGGTAATCCTACAGAGAAGAACACAGCCATACTTTCTGCATGAAGGATGCACCATGTATGCTTACCAGGCACAGCAACACAGATGAATGCATTTGCAGCAACACACAGGCCTGCAGCAATCGGTCTGCCTCACAAACACACACTCATAGACGTGAAGACACGCGCACACACACACACAGACACACACACACACACACACACACACCAAATGCAGCAGCAGCCAGTTCCTCTCTCTCTTCCTGACCAATCAAACGACAGAAGAAAAAGTCAACCAGAACACATTTGTGTGTATTTTTCCGCAGCCTTTCTTTCAACATACGGAAAAGACAGTGACTTCGGTTGTGTGTTTTGTGTGCGTCTGTAAATTCCATCTGTCGTTCCTGTCCATTAATCCCTACATATGCCTCTTTTCCTTTTATTTGTCTCATCCCTCCATCCTGACATTTACTCCTCCGCCGAGTCTCACACGGCTGAGGGATTGGGTTCACGCAGATCAAACAATCTCTCTGTAGTGCAGTTAGTTGTGAAATGACGCAAGTTAAAGATAGAGGGCTTCTCTATTCAAACATTACACACACATGACTTATTCTAGACATTATCCCCAGGCATCCAAAACCCTGCTTCAAAAAATGTGGAGGATGTATTTTTTTTTGTTTATATGTCCCTCTCCTTCCCTTTTTTTCATGATGTTACATCTATTGTGTGAGGTACAGTATGTTTGCTATTGTGTAGTAGCACACACTTGTTCAATTGATCTTCCGGAGTCTAAAAAGAACAAATGATAGGGACTGCAGATGGAAACTAATCTAAACATTTATATATAGTTGCTTTTGGATGACATGGTGCTTAGTATGTGGTTAATCTGTGTCCTTGCTTTTGCTATTGTTCTTATTATTGTTGTGTGTTGTGTCATTATTTGCAATCCTCTTCCAGGCATACTAAGTGATTATAATCTAGGAAAACTTTTAGTCAAAATCAGCTTACATATAAAAACTGTGTCAACTATTAATGGGGTTGGTATAAACATAAACAAAAGTTTGCCAAGCGTTTGCTGGAGATCACTTAGTATGCCTTTAATGAACCTGACATGCCCATTACTGTACATATTATATATGAAATAGATAGATAGATAGATAGATAGATAGATAGATAGATAGATAGATAGATAGATAGATAGATAGATAGATAGATAGATAGATAGATAGATAGATAGATAGATAGATAGATAGATAGATAGATAGATAGATAGATAGATAGATAGAGAGAGAGAGAGAGAGATAGATAGGTAGATAGATAGATAGATAGATAGATAGATAGATAGATAGATAGATAGATAGATAGATAGATAGATAGATAGATAGATAGATCATTATTATTATTATTATTATATGTCCTGCTGCCAACAACTAAGATGTGCAAAAAACCACATCTACCTGCCTTCTCACTCTATCTTTCTTTCTCCATTAACCCCTTCATCTCTCCATCCACAGAATAGTGTGTTTGCTGCATGATGCTACCAGCTACAGGGTGCAGGAGGCTCAGGTGGAGGTGTGTGTGAGAGACTGTGTCAACGACTACAGGGCCCTGTCTCCCAGGCCCTTCACCTTTGTGGTAAGGAGCAGAATAGGGAAGGGATCTTTGGCTGGATAATAAGTCATTCTATATGGACAATGATGACTCAAATAGACTCAATATATGGCTTTAAAGAAGTTATTTCCAGTATTGTATGATCAGTACTATGGTGTATAGTGATTAATATAGTATTATTTTACCACAGCTTCAAGGTGGGGTCAGCCATTCTGGAGAATGTTTGTCGACAAAATCACTTTTTGTCAAAATCAGTGAATATCTCCTTCACGATCTGCTTCCTGTCTGTACTGTGTGTGTGTGTGTGTGTGTGTGTGTGTGTGTGTGTGTGTGTGTGTGTGTGTGTGTGTGTGTGTGTGTGTGTGTGTGTGTGTGTGTGTGTGTGTGTGTGTGTGTGTGTGTGTGTGTGTGTGTGTGTGTGAGTGTGTGTGTGTATGTGTGTGTGTGCTGCAAAAAAAAAATCAAGTGTTAATCAGCCTAGGCTCTGTGAACTGGTATGTTAACAAACATTCTCCAGAATGGCTGAGTCCACCTTAGAAATAAAGAAATAAAATAACGTATTTTTTTCATGTCATATAGATTCAAGATGGTTTTATTGTCATATAAACAACAATTACAGAGCAGTCGCTGGCAATGAAATTCTCTAGTCTTGTGCTCCTCCAACAGTGCAATAAAGAAAGCATATGAGTATAAAAGAAACACAAGTGGAAAGCTGAGACTTAAATAATAAAATAAAACAACAATAATAATAATAGTAAGAAGAAGAAGAAGAAGAAGAAGAAGAAGAAGAGAGTGTATAAGAGGAAGACAAGGAGAGCAGAGACCTACATACAAAACTAAATAAATGTTAAATGTAAACAGACGTGTTTATCCAGATGTAGACTGGTATAAAGTGGTGAGTTATAAAGTGGCGAGTTATAAAGTGGCGAGTTATAAAGTGGCATATACTTGTCTATGTCATTACATTTAGCATAAATCTACATTATGTATTGATTTTTTTTTTTCTGGATGAGGCATCTTAATACTGCTTTCCATCCATGTTCATAATAATATTGGTCTAAGCAAGGAGTGCATTGAATAAGAATTACATGCACAACCTGTAATCTATAATTGGTTCATTTAACTTCTCGATATCAAAACTGTCTAATACATAAAAAATGCCAGAAATAATCTACACTTAAATTAATTGATTAGCTTATTACCAGTTTTGTTATTGTGACAAATACGTCACTCCGGATTTCTATGACTATGTTGAGGCTCACGGCCCGATGTGACGTATACGTCACAGCGATATTTACCTAACTTGTTCTATAGAAATTTGTTTATGGAATATGGTCAGACTAGGTTAAATGTAACACAGGACAAACCATTAGAATTGTTAAGTGGGTTTTAACTCACCTTTAGTAACAAAAAACAAGCTTTTGAAATTTACTAATTTCTCCAATTGTGTGCAGCTGTCACACTGCAATCTTTGGGAAGTCACTTCCTGTCACAGTCACATGACAACCACACTAGAATGTTGAGTATATGTCACTAAGGGACTTAATGAGTGAAAATCTAGTTTAAACCTATATCAGGAAAACTTTAGGACATTCAAAATGTTTGTGACGTGGATGTCACCATGGGTCCTTATGGGTTAAAACATATGTTGGTTTAAATGATGACTTCCTCTTGCTTTGGTCTGATTCAGTTGTTGTAAAGAGTTATGTTGTGTCCTCCAGACTCCATACTTCACTCGTATCCAGCCCTCTCAGGGGCCCATCTCAGGGGGCACCCGGGTCACCATCGAGGGGAGCTACCTGAACGCAGGCAGCGACGTGTCTGTCAGCATAGGGCCACAGCCCTGCTACTTCAAAATGTAAGGAATAATTATTATTACTTCTTTTTTTTCAATCTAAAATAAACTGGCCAATTATCCCCTGTAGAGAAATTGGTAGCGTCACAAAAGAGGGGAATAGGATTTAGATAAGAATGAGACAAATGAAATGGTACTTAAGATAGTAAAAGCCAATTCATAATTATGAAGGTGCTGTAGATAACATGTGGGATTATTAGGGGGATGAAAAAGATAAAGAGATGAATAAACATTCTCTGTTTAGATATTTGTATGTGTGTACTGCAAAACAAAAATGTCATTTTCATAAAGCTACTGCATGCGTATGTGAGCATGTAATAAGTGTGTCAGGTTGTGATTTGTGTGTGGTTGTGTGTGTGCGTGATTGCATGCGCGTCACACACCAATCTTTTTGTCTGCACTCACGCAGGCTTCTCGAATCTAGTGCACGGAATAAAAAATCCCAAACTATCAGCACAGTTTGCTTGCCTGTCAAAAGCTGGTGGATTAGCTCATTGCTAATCTCCATTGAGGCCACTGTATAACGCTAGCTTTGAAGTCACAGCAGCAGTCACAGTAATCCAACTGATCCGCACTTCAACACAAACTGTTGGCTCACCTCAGCGCTCCGTCTCTTACCTGTCACACCCGTGCTGTGCCACTGACTGTGTTTGTGCGTGTGTGTTGTCTTGTGAAGGTGGCCTTGGAACGTATTATTTTGTGAATAGGGTTGCTATGGTTTCAGGGAAAGATATTTAAGAGACCAGTCTGGATTTTTCTTAAATCTTCATCTCTACATTACTTGTTGAAAATGCTCTAAATTACAATATTTCTATTGTGAATTTGGTAGAAATGTTGTCAGTATTATATTATAAAATCAAAATGTTCATTTTACTCAAACATATGCCTCTACAGAGTAAAACAAGAGACACTGAACATTTAAAGTGGTCTCTCAATTTTTTCTGGCGCCGTATATATTGTAGATTATTTTCTGTACCTTTGTCTTCCTCTCCCTCTCTGTGTGACTCTGCCATGGCATAGAGAGGCACCAGAGAATGTGCCTCAATATATTCAAACACACACATACACACACACACACACACACACACACACACACACACACACACACACACACACACACACACACACACACACACACACACACACACACACACCCACACACACACACACACCCACACACACACCAACACAGCTCCTGTGTGAAGTCATGGCCCAGAAAAGCAGCCACCACTCAACTGTGCTAAATACATATTAGATAATGTAGCTACTGGGCACTGCACTCAAGACTGCGATTTGAAAATGTTATTTTGCCTGTGGGACACGCAGGCATGGACACACATACACATTCAGTTACACACACACACACGCACTCACACACACACACACACACACACACACACACACACACACACACACACACAAACACTTACTCTTTCCATCACTCCTAGAAATATAGCGCAAGAAGAGTTTTGTCATCAGATTTTTCACTACAAGGGAAATCATTCTCCTTCTCAATTTTGACTTTTCATATCATTTATGTTCTTTATTTCTTTCTTATGTGACGACTGATAACTAGAAAAATGATCCATTCTTTAAATAAGTCTCGATGCCTCTTCGGCTTTGACCTTCAACATATAATATCTTCCATATATCAGTTCACAACTCTTTTTTAAGACATTGTTGTTCTAGCATAACAATGTGCAGTTAGGATTAGTGCAAAACGTAGCATTTAGCCCGAGCTGATTTTCACCATCCTCTACAATAAGCAGTCTGTCTGATAATAATAATACTAACACATTTATTTTATATAGCGCTTTTCAAGGTACTCAAATACACTTTACAATGCAATCAGTACACAAGCAAAATGATGAACAGGTTATAAAGCCAATACACAATAAACGACCGCAAAGACAAGTATATTAAAAGTAAAAGTGAAATATTAGCATAAAACTGAAGGTGTAGAATAAAACCACCTGCAAAATTAGCATAAACAAACTGGTGTAATGTAAATATGTAAAATGTTATATTTCCATTGGCTGAAGGGCTATTCTGAATAGCCTGTTGGATGTGTTTTTTTTGTTGATTGGTTTATTTCAGGGACATTGCACACTAATCAACATTCAAAATGTAAGTGAGCCAGGGGCGCCCTTAGCTCAGTTGGTAGGGCGTCCCCCCCCGGGCCGGGCCCAGCAGCAGACCCGGGTTCGATTCCCGCCCGCGGTCGTTCTCTGCATGTCACTCCCCTCTCTGCCCCATTTCACCTCTGTCTCCCTGCACTATCAATAAAGCATAAAAATGCCCAAAAAATATTTTAAAAAATAAATAAAATGTAAGTGAGCCAGAGTTATCTTAAGAGGCTAGTTTTCATCTGTTGTCCCCTGCTGATATTTAAAAGGCAACCTAAAATGACAGAAATGCACCTGTGTCCAACCTGTCCTGTGTGTCCATACAGGCGGAGTGCCCATGAGATAGTGTGTGTGACCCCGGCTGGAGCAGCAGCGGCGGCGGGCAGCGCTTCAGTCTTTGTGGACATTGACGATGCGGAGCTGAGGAACCCAGAGGTCAGGTTCAACTACACTGAAGACCCCACCGTGCTCCGGATTGAGCCTGACTGGAGCATCGCCAGGTAAGAGCCAGTGTCTTGTCTCTGGATTTTTTCTCTACTTACGACATCTATTGCAGTATGTCCGTCCTGGGAGAGGGATCCCTTACTCTGTCAACTCTCCCTGAGGTTTCTCAATTTTTTTTAATCCCGATAAAGGGTTTTTTACTGGGAGTTTTTTTCTCAGCCGAGCTAAGGGTCTAAGGGCAGGGTGTCATACTGTATGGAATGTAAAGCCCACTGAGGCAAATGTCTATTTGTGATATTTGGCTATACAAATAAAACTGATTTGATTTGATTTGATTTGGATTGCTAAATAAAGTCCTTCAGTGTGTTGGAAAAGCCATACTAACCTGTTAGTCATACTTACGTCCTACTCATACTAATTTTGACGTCAATTTGTTGTGGTTGTGTATGCGAGTTTGTGTAGGAGAGTAATGCCTGGATGAGTACTTCCTTCCGGGAAAGATTTTGTGTATGGATCGATAGGTTACTTTACCTACTTAACCGCCCCACAATGCATTGTTTCTTTTCAAACGACACAGAAGTTTATTTTTTTTATTCTTTATTGCTTCTGTATACTTCAGCGTATGCGGTCCCACAAGCCTCGCATACACAATCGATTGTTAAGTTGACAGTATGTAGTAGGGCTGCTTGATTATGGCAAACATGATAATCACGATTGTTTTGATTGATATTGTAATCACGATTATTAAAGACTTCACTGTAGGGATGCACCAAAATGAAAATTCTGCCAATTCTTTCAACATTGCATAAATTAAACTCCCAAATGCTCTCCTCAAACATAGCCTACAACTACGTTGAGGAAGTATGAATCTACAAAAAAGGTCAACTCATTGCCTTTTTTCTTTTACAGTGCAGGTTGAGTTTCTGAAAAAAAACTGCACAGCAGCTGCCAACGTAATGATCAGACTTCAGAATTTGCATCAAAGCCCTAATGATCATAAAACCAAGAGGCTGTATTTAAACGATGTCCATGGTGGTTATTGTAATATTTTCGGCTGTAGACTGAAACTAACGGAGGGAGGCGGATCACTGTATATTTTCTCTAATCGCGCTGTCAGTTTAGCAACATGGCTCTGTGTATCCAGGCTCAAGAAATGCAATCCGATCGCGGAAGCCTTCCACATCAACAACGTTAACGGGCAGGATATCCCCGGTTCATTTTAGTCGTAAAGCCACAGGGCTTTTCTGTGCGGCAGCTCACACTGGCGAGGTGTCACTTTGAATGACACCGTTACCCACCGTCACGGAGTTTCAACTGGCAATCGCTGCTTCGCTCGCGCAAGGCTTTTGTGTTTAAATTCAACATCATTCATGGGCGAGTACTTTAACTTTATGCTGAATAAACCATTGCACTGCAATCGCTGAAAGCGAAAGTGTTCGGGCGGGGGAGCAGAGCAGAGCAGAGCACACACAGAAGAATTCGCTGCATTCACCACACAAGACACGGCGAGCGACACAGTGATCGTTTTATTACGATTATCTTGTTTTCATGATTGAGGGAAGCCAAAATCGTAATCGAAATTGAATTTCAATTAATCGCCCAGCCCTAGTATGTAGTATCAACCCGATCTCACGCCGAGGCGTCACTTCCAGACGCATGGACCGGCGGCTCTATTTCACGCCTTGCCTGACCAGGGCGTCTCTATTACACGCGCACCTCCGTAGTCAAGATGGCGGCCGCTGTCGCGGCCGCCCGTAGTCAAAATGGCGGCCGCGGTTGTTTTTGTCTATATTATAACCTCTCCCTGTCCCCTTGCCCTAACCCTAACCACCGAGGGGGCTGCAGCTAGATAGTATTGAAATGCTGGGGGAACATGTCGTGCTATTCCTGGGACAACATGTCGGCCCCTGTTGGTGCTATTCCTCCGTTAATTTAGACTATTCCTCCGTTCATTTGGACGGCGGGAGGTGCGCGTGTAATAGAGACGCCCTGGTCAGGCAAGGCGTGAAATAGAGCCGCCGGTCCATGCGTCTGGAAGTGACGCCTCGGCGTGATACCAGGTTGGTAGTATATACATGTTGAGTATGTAGGAGGGAGGACGTTAGGGCTTTTCGAACACAGCCCCTATCTAACTGGGCTGCGAATGTCGGCGACATATTGCAAAACGCCTTCGCTAGGGGAGTTTCCAAACTGTCTTTAAACATTTGCGGGGTGTTCTCAATTTTCTCGCGCGAGTCGCATACCACCAAATATAAAATCTTTGGTTGGGAGGACTTTGTAGTGTGTAGTGGAGCATGGCTGTTGTTGGCAGTGGGATTTTTAAATTGCCATAAATAGTATAGGAGCTGGCTTAATGGTTAGTATACGTATGCATAATATTTCTACCTATGTGAAGATTAAACTGGAATAATCATGAAGATATCTTTTAAGGAGAAAAAAAGCTTCCACATGTAGTGTCAAAAGGGTGTGGTCACCTTTAAGGTCATTTTTGGGTTCTTCGCACCAAATAGAGAATTTTGCACACATCAGGCGTGGTTAGTAGGGCTCATATTAGCCTAGAAAAGTTGAGACATTCTTTCCAAATTGGTGAGTGTGAGACCTGTGAGATTGGGACAGCCCATTATGTGAACGTGATTGGTGATTTGAGAGGATGCTTGTACTGATCAGCTGACGGTGAGTGAGACTAGAGTTCTCTGTCAGATATTCAGATCTAAACAGTGTGTGCTGTGCTACTAAATAAATGAGGCACTCAGAATTAAACATGAGAAGGGCATCACACACAAGCACACACTTTAACATTACAGTCAATGTACTTGCAGGGGTGGGCATATATATATAGGTCAATAGTGTTTGTTTTGGGGCGACTGTGGCTCAGTTGGTAGAGCAGGTCGGCCGATGATCAAAGGGTTGGAGGTTCGATCCCCGCCCTGCCACCTGTGTCACAGTTGTTGTGTCCTTGGGCAAGACACTTCACCCACCTTGCCTCGTGTGAATGTCGATAGTTAGCCTGCTATCGGTGTATGAATGTGTGTGTGGGAATGGGAACAGGTCTCCCTTGCAAAAGAGTCTTCGGTTTCAATGGGATTTACCTGTATAAATAAAGGTAAAAAAAAAATGGTGCCTTGTTTTAGAAGAACAGATTCTAGGCCTTAGTTCAGTGAATCTTCTGATTTCCCATTAGTCCTGCTTCTGGCTCATTTTAAAGGACACATATTATGCGAAATGCACATTTGTTTTATGTTTTTTTCAATATTAATATCCGTAGCTCCCTGGTCTGACTACAGTCTACCAAAGAATGAGAAAAAAACAACCTCTCTCTGTTTCTCCACCTTTCTGAAAAGCTGTGTTCAAAAAGCCCCAGATGTCTCTCCCCTTATGACATCATAAGCCATGCCCCCTCATTACCAACCTCACTTTACTACTGTTTTAAGTAGAAACCTTAAATTCCAATTTTGAAAAATGAAAATGTTATCATAATATGGGACCTTTGCTTTGACTAATGAGTGATTTCAATCCTTCTGGGGTGCATATGTGTTTATTTGGCACCTGGTGGTCCTCCTTTCATTTTGGATTTTTAAAATATGACAGCCAAGTGTCGGCTGGTAAAATAGGTCAAGACGTGTATGCTAATGTTTTTGCTATCACTTACCACCTCCTGTGTTTTGGCAGTGCCCACAGCTCTGTGCAGCTGAATATGTTGACAGTATTATGTTGCCCACCTGTTGCAATAGGATCAGAGGTCTGATGTAACATTATGTCAGAACACCTGCTGTACACTTTTCCA
Organism: Ammodytes marinus; assembly: GCF_949987685.1. Taxonomy (NCBI): domain Eukaryota; kingdom Metazoa; phylum Chordata; class Actinopteri; order Uranoscopiformes; family Ammodytidae; genus Ammodytes; species Ammodytes marinus. The sequence goes on along the minus strand of NC_137211.1, from coordinate 30,024,168 downwards.
ACTTCATATTATCCATGGTGTTCTTCTTTATTCCATTCCCTTCCTTATGAGGTGAGACACTGCAGACATTTTTTGTTTGTTTTTTCATTGGTGAATTGTGAGATTGTTTGTCTATTTTGCTTCCATAACATGTCTTCTTTCATACTTCTTCACACTTCTTTCACACTTTTTTGTTTGCGTACATATATTTCTCCCATACAACCATATTTAACAGGCATTATCTCAAAATGTGTTATTTTCATTACTCTGATTCAGAAATCTCAACTTCTAAAGCACTAAACTTTCCATCACTCTTCCAAAGATTGTTACAGAAGGATTTGTTCATATGTAGTTGGTTGATACTGTATCCAAAATCTGTTCTGTAAACACTTTTGACACTTATGTGTGTAAAAAATGAAAACACATTTTTTACACACATAATTAGTTAGATATTGACTAATGTGCATATTTATGTAAACATAAAAATAAATATATTGTTTTATAGATAGAAATCAACCGGCAACATTTCATGATATTATCTATAATGAAACACACATCCCGTGTCTACCTCTGGAGCGCGTCTGCGTCTGTTACTGCTGCCTCTCTCGCGCTGTTTTGGGCCACAAATGGAACGTCTCAGCTTCTAAAAGCCCTGTCTTTCTACATAGAGTTTTCATAGATAATTCCCATTGATATATGTTGTTTCATGTCATTTTATGATGCATATGATTAATATTGAGTTTCGAGAGTAATCCTAGTGCCTCTTTTTTTTTTTTTTTTTTTACATTTTCGTTCTTGGGAGTTTTATTTTGAAAGAAACAAACAGGGAAATCGTGAAACTAAAGTGAATGCTGCTGGTATGACTCTCAACAGAGTATGTCTCTATCAGTTACAGCAGAGAGACCCGAAAGAGAAGCGCGTCTCCCTGAAAAAATAGGCTTTGCCTCCTGAGGTAAAGTGAAGCGTCGCTGCAGACTCGCCTCTGACGGCCGTCTGCAGCGCGTCCGAGGTTGAATGTGTGGCCTGTAGTGTGTTTACAAGGTCAGTGAAAGAAAAGTCAGATGCAGACGCACAGTAGAGGTAGTATGTGTGTTCCAGGGGTAAGACTTTGAAACACACAGCTACCCACTGCTTCTCCTTATTCTACCTCTTATCCTTCTGTCCCTGTGTGTTGTTGGTCCTGTGGTGACTCATCAGTAGAGAGATGCAGAGCTCGTTAAAGGAGTGTGTGTTGATGAATCCTGCCCTGCTCCTCTGGCCCAGAAGGACTGGCTGACAAACAGCTGAGGCCCAATCACTGCAGCAGACACCCACCGCGAGGGATGTGTGTGTGTGTGTGTGTGTGTGTGTGTGTGTGTGTGTGTGTGTGCGTGCGTGCGTGTGTGCAGAGCTCAAAACTGGGGCTCGACTTCAGGAGGCCCACCCAGGGGTGATGAGACCACATTAAATAGACACATGCATGCACTCGCGAGCACATACGCACACACACACACACACACCCCACTGATTCCAAGAGTCCCTGATGTTTGGTCCCAATTCACTCCTCCATCTGGCTGAGTAAACTCACAAAACACAACACACACACACACACACACACACACACACACCTCACAAACAGTGACCCCCTCCCTCTCCCCCGCTGGCCTGTACTCACACTGCTCTTAAAGATCCGGGTCTAGTGTACTTAGCTTGAGTACTGAATACTAGTACTGATGTCAGGGGACTACAGATGAAAAATAGCCTTTTGGCTAATTCTGGCATTTTAACCCATGTATTGATTTTATTTTTATTTGTGTATGGACATGACAATGACATTGGACGAACCAGATGCAATGTTTTCAGTGTATTAGCATACATGCTAGTTTACAACACCTGTCCACAGGAGGCTTTTTAAAACAACAAAATAAACAAGTCAAAACAAAAACAAGATCAAATACTGATAAAAACTGACAATTAAAAGAGTAAAAATGCAGAATACAATGAAGTACAGAGCAGCAATATAATGATAGTCAAATATATATATAAGATACGTAGAGTAAAACAAAGGCAGGATGATCAAACAATACACCAGTTGTAAATTATTTGTGTGAGCACTGTTGATTTGATTTGAGCCGTTGTTTAAGTTCTCTGTTAAAAGTGCTGCTATTAGTCTCTAGTTTTAGACTAGTGGGCAAGAGGTTCCACAGTTTTGCCCCCTTTGCAGAGAAAACAGACTGACCGAAAGATGTCTTGTGCATGGGAACAAGACAATCACCATTGATGTAGGCTTGTGTATTTGCCCGACGAGAGCTCTGACGTCTGATGGCCAATTCAGACAACAGTGGTGACACATGGTTATTTACACACTTGGAAAAACAATTTAAGATTACTCAAATTAATAAAGTTATCAAAGGATGATGTGTTTTATTAATTTGCACTGTCCCCTTCTTAAATAAACTGAATTGAATTGAATTGAATTGAATTGAATTGAATTGAATTGAATTGAATTGAATTGAATTGAATTGAATTGAACAACGTATTCACCCTGGTCAAACTAGACTTTACGGGGCAAACAAACTTGGGTTCAGTACAGATGGTCTACTAGGAGAAAACAGAGAGAGAGAGTAGTAGTAGAACATAAGGAGAGGACAGAGATTGCAGGAGAAGGAAGGAGAGGTTGTATTTCAACTAGCTATTTCAGAGCGTTTATCCTGTCTTGTTGTCTGCTCCCTGAAGCATGTTCCTGAGCTAAGACACTCACTTAAGACAACCAGAGGAGCAACATGGACACAGGGGCTCACCACCAATATACATCAAGCCCAGGAGGAGAGGGGAGGGTGGGCAGGGTTAGGACAAGTACAGGGCCTATTCCCATGGTGGATTTGGGCCTATATCACACATGATTTGAACATGGCCTTAGCTTCAATGCTGTGTAGTTAAGGTGAGACACTGAAGGTGAATAGGGTACATTTCTGAAGACAAGTCAAGAATATAATTTTTTTATGTTTAATACTAGAATGTCAATGTCAATTAATTTTAAAACATATGTCCAATGTTTGTCTGATTTGCACTGATCAGATGGGATAAACAATATTTAATTTATTTTATGTATGCAAGACAAGTACACAGAACAATTACAACAAAGAACCTTGAACCTTAATGCAGTTTCACGAATAACATTTAAAAAAATACAAGCAAATTTACAAAATATGTTACACCTTCAACCGATGTCAAAAGGACCAGACATCACGCCCTCTATCTACAATCACATCTAACTCATGGACAGGGGCGTGCACAGGTAGACACCAAGTGGTGGCTGAGCACCTGCCCTTTGCCCCCTGAACCAATCAAGTGCCCTTAATTTTAATAATTTAATTTGTAATAATACAAAATTAAGAAAATAATAAAGTTTTTTTTAATCGATTTTTTTAATGGCTCAATATAGGCCCCTGATCTTTGAAGGCCCCAATTTTATTGAAAAAAAAAATATATATATATTACTGGCCCCTGATCATCGTGGGGGGGGGGCGGGGGGGGCGAAGAAGAAGGAGCTTTGGGATAAGGGATTATTTAAAAAAATCCCGAAGCTGTTTTTTTTCAAACATGTACATTTTTACTCTCTGCTTTCTGGTAATTCTGTGTCTCCAAATTATTCCAGAAAATAGTACTAGTTTGTACAAGTAACCTTAAAATAATTTGGTCATTCATCGATAGAATATATTGTGTCCTTTTTTTGCACTGAGCACCTGCCCCCAAAAATGTCTGTGCACGCCACTGCTCATGGTGCTGTTATAAATGGAACCAGGGATAAATGGAAGCAACCTGCCTAAATACAAACTGTAGCTGGAAAGAAAAACTAGACTCGAATCCTTTTTCTTTGCCCACAATGCCAGATATGTTCTGCCTTCTCATTACACGCTACTGTTGGCACTCCAGGATTATAGGAAGAGCTAAATGTCTAAAGCATTAGCCAGCCAAACTTTAGCGTTAGCCAGCCAAATATCTGTCCAAGATATTAAGAGGCTCTGTATAGCTCCATATCACTGCTGCTGCTGCTTGTACAGTCATTGGTTCTGAGCAGGTGTCATAGTAATGCTTACAATGAGAAGACACCTGCATATTGGAGGAATCAATGATAATACATGGTAAGCCACCCGAGGGAATGTGCCTTGTTTTATCCCTCTGCGGTGGAGCAAGCTAAGCCATGGACAAAGGCTTGTCTTGTCTTGTCTAGTGCCTCATTAGAATGGCACAATGCTTAAAAGCTGTAGTGTGTACCTTCTTCATATAAATGAATGTCTGTTACCTTCAAACCATCGCCAAACGACACTGATGCAGGAGTTCAGAAAATTCCCAAGAAGCGCCCAAGAAATTTTTCAGTTGTTGATTCTACTGCTAAGAAAAAACCTTGACGTATAGTATAAGGTCTAAATCTGATTCAAACTTGACTAAAGGTGTAGATAGAGGAGGCAGCATAACTCTGGGTGTTGGCCGTTCATCAAGGCCCAAAATACCCAGTGAATGCATTGAGAACAATGTTTCTGACCTTTTTTATCCCAGCCATTCATTCCACAGCGCAGTGTGAGAGAGACTACTGTATATTCACCTTGCAGGATGTTAAAAACCTGCAGGGAGACACACGATAAGAAACAGTGGCACACAAGGTGTAGTGAGCAGTGAAAAGGTGTTCTTTTAGCAGAACAGAAAAGTGCAGGGCTCAAAGGTTGGGACAGCCACTGTAATACAAGCTAGGCATCAATAGTGTAAGATATATCTATCATGCACGCTTCATAAATTCAATTTAAGTGCAGCAGTGAAAAAGGCAGACTAACTCCACTGACTTAACAAGTGGCAAGAGACCTCTTCTAGTTTGGATCTCCTTATTTTGTTCTGAACTTCATGATCGTTTCTCAAGTGCACCAACAACTTTGGGTTAGACCAAGATGGGATACCACTTAGGGAGGGGGGAGGGGGGGGTGGAGGGCTTAAATGTCCCCCAAGACGACACAGCCACAAGCTACAAAGAAAACTTGCCAATTCGACAGTCTTTTGACTCTGCAAACCAATGCAAATAAGTTGTTCAAAGCTATTAGTATTATTAGTCTGATTATTGGAGGAATAATGAAATCTATGAAGAATTGATCAAATCAATTAGAAATGTCTACACCTGGGGCGCTCCGGTAGCGTAGTGGATAGAGCGCGTACCATATCGGCTCCAGCCTTCGTTGCAGTGGTCGCGGGTTCAAATCCGACCCGTGGACCTTTACTGCTGGTCATCCCCTCTCTCCCTCTGTCTCTGTCTCCCCATTTCAACTCTGTACTGTCTAATAAAGCTTGAAAATGCCAAAAAAAAGTATCTTTAAAAAAAAATGTCTACACCAACATAAATCAAGCCAAGTTCTGGCATATGGTTATGTACTGGATGTACTGGAAGGCAAAGACATATTTACTGTGGACAGAGTTGTGAATGAATCATTTATGAGTATATATGTGGATCTCTCCCCTTCAGTCTCTCACTCTTATTCTAACCATCTTTCCTTTTTATCTTTCACTGTCAATAACACATACAGTATGATCCCTTGTGTTCACAGCCATGCCTTATTAACCTCTATGAAGTTTAGTATTACGGGTGCAACTCTCTTCTTTCCACTATACACTTTCAGTCAAACTTTATTTTCTGCAAAGTGGTCAAGTTATCATTTTCTAAACTTTAGGATGATAGCTGTACACATTGAGGGCTGAACTACAGTGTTATACATTCTACATAGTTTTTTTTTTAAAGTTATGTGTTAATTATGCTCCTCCTCATTGTTCATGTTAACCGACCCTGTCTCCTTGAAACTAATTAACAAAAAATGTTTTTGGGTGAAACATTACCCTAGGATGTGAACCCCACATTCCTTTTCCTTTTAGACACCTGGGTTGTGTTCGGAAAGCCATGCTAACGTCCTCCCTCCTACATACTCAACATCTATATACTACATACTGTCTACTTAAAGATCGATTGTGTATGCGAGATGCGTCAAAACATTCACACTGAAGTATACTCAAGCAATGAAGAATTTCTTATTCTTATAAGATTCCGGCCGTTTAGCTGTTTAGCGTATAACCGCCCTTCAAAGGTTAGATATATAACTAGATTTTTACATAGGGCCAATCCGAATAGTCTTTTTTGCATAGGAAATTTCCTTTCCTATCGAGATGAACCGGAAGTACTCGGCGGATAGGTGATTCGAATTCTCAAAATGCTTAGGAAAGGCATAGGAAAGGAGCCTCGATTCATCCTTTAACCCTCCTTTAGCATAGGTTACTCTGGACCAACCTATGCGAAAGGAAAGGAGATAGTGGTATCCCATAATTCTTTACGGCGGCAAGATTTAAAGCAACAGGCCACCGCCGGAGTTTACCGACTCTACACGAATACGAACGAGAGGTAAAACAGAAGAGAGGAGAGGAGAAGAGAGGAAGATTTAACTTGGCTAAAACAAAATACCCCCTCCCCCATAAAGATAATAAAGAACTCATAAAAGACCAACATCATAATAGTTATTTCATAGCACATAATTTACACCATAAGAAAATAAAATACCAACTTCATTTAATGAAGTTACTGGGGGCAGTTCATTTCAACATCAACATAAGTGTAGCCTCTTTTTATTCCACATGTGAATTGGGATATATGGGAGTGATTCTCACTCTGTTGGCGACAACCTGATTAAAATCAATATGAAAAGAACGCATGGATCAAACGAGCGCTTGTTGTAGTCAATTTTCGGAGAACAGGCTATAGTGTAGTTTCACGCTAGTGACTCACGTCAGCAATACTCGCCGTCGCGCAATGACGTCGGTTAGGAAAAGTGGAGTCGAATTCATTTGAAACAGTGCTGTCTTTTCCTATGTTCGATAGGAAGCACCTTTCATCTCTCCTTAACCCCGATGACGTTTAGGGGTTTAGGTATAGGAAAGGAGGCTTATAGGTTAGGAGATTGGACTATTCAGATTGGCCCATACAGTCCTGTGTTGTGCAGGAAATGCAGAATTGTAAATAAAGAATTTAAAGAAAAAACGTCCTTGTTGTTTGAAAAGACGTAATGCATTGTGGGGTGGTTGAGTAGGAAAAGTATCCAATCGATCCATACCCCCTACAGTACCGTCCACCCTTTGCATAAATGGGGCGCTTTGTTCACTCAGAAATGATGCCTAATCAACCTTATCCAGGCAGCAATTATCGTTTAACCGTGACACAAAAGGTAGCTTGCAACAAGTGGTGACATGTCTAACATTTTATTTGCATTAGAATCAATAGTACTGCATGTGAGTTTTTTTCTTATTTTTTTATCATTTTAACCTTGAAGACAGAGTATGCCTTCAGCCAGAGTGCTGCTTTGTCAAAGTAGAACAATAACGTTTTTCACCAACACTTAGTTGAATACTGCAATACGATACGATTTGCAGGTGTATTTAGTAGGGCCCGACCCATTTAATTGTCCGACTATAACACATTATCTCAGAATAATCAGCATCGTCCTAAAAAATAATAATAAAATGGACGCTTTTTTGTTTGTTTTTGTTTTATCAAGCAATCGTGTTTAATGAAACGCATTGCTGCCCTGGAGGTAACCTTAATGAATAGCATTAAGACCTAATTGTACTGTATAGCCTATTTACAGCAGCAGCAGTGTGTTGTAATATATTGGTACACATTTTTGACAAAGTATTAATACATCTATATTTAAGGGTTAAAAAAAATCTTTTCAATATATATTGAATCAGCAGATTAATCGGTTATCAGATTTTTTTTCTGCTTATTATCGGCATCCGCCTAAAAAAATCCATATCTTGCCCTAATATATAGCTCCTACCAATGACAAATTCCCTTGAATCCTCCCTTGCTACTTCTGTACATGTCTTCCTCACCTACTCTCTTGTTCTGTGTCTCTACAGTGGTGGGACTCTGCTGACTGTAAGCGGGACCAATTTAGCAACCATCCGTGAACCAAAGATCAGGGCCAAGTATGGGCAGGCCGAATCCTTTCATGTGAGTATTGATGTGCATGACACACAAACACACACGCACGCACACACACACACACACACACACACACACACACACACACACACACACACACACACACACACACACACACACACACACACACACACACACACACACACACACACACACACACACACACACACACACACACACACACACACACACACATACACACGCACACAACAAGTGAGTGCTATTCCAGCCTTGTCTTTATGAGGACCGGCCAAAATGTCCTCGCAAAGATAATTGTCCTCACAGTGTGGGTCGTCTGCCAAGGTTGTTGGTCCTACTTCTCCACACACACACACACACACACACACACACACACACACACACACACACACACACACACACACACACACACACACACACACACACACACACACACACACACACACACACACAAGCTCATCTGAAGCATCCTTGTATGTTGCTGCCGAAGGTGTCAGACAGTGTGTCGCTCACGTCTCCTCTGTCGGCAGCTACAGTTTGAGACATCTGACGCTACCTCAGGCCTCATAGCTCCTCAAATGTCAATGCATCACATGAGTGTTTGTGTCACGAATAAGAAAAATAAAGTCTTAACACGAGAGAAGCTGTGTGTGTGTGTGTGTGTGTGTGTGTGTGTGTGTGTGTGTGTGTGTGTGTGTGTGTGTGTGTGTGTGTGTGTGTGTGTGTGTGTGTGTGTGTGTGTGTGTGTGTCAGAGACATATACTGTTTTGAAAGAAAATATTCCTGGAAATTCTTCAAGTTCAAGTTCCATTGAAAGACTTGAAGCATTCCATAAATTGCGTAAAGGTAGATAGTGCTTTAGTGACTGTGAATTGAAGCTCTGTAGTTGCCTGGGTTAATAATGAAACTTCACACACACATTACTAAGGCACTTCATATATTATATTATTATTATATTCAGATATAGACATTGTTTTATCGCGGCCTACACAATGCATCAAGCCCAGCACTTTATCAACGTGCTACTTTACACTTGAAGGACCATGCTGATGTGTTTCAATTCATTACAAATCCTGAACACAGTAAGCGGAATGGTCAGTTTAGCTAACTTCCTGTCAGTTACTGCAGTTAGCAGTCCCCTCCCTCGTCCCCTCGTCACCACATTAATGCACTGTGGTCTTCAAGCAGCGAGTTATCTAGCATCATCTCAGATCCGTAAGTGTGATAAAACATGATAAAAACCATTAAAATAGAAATTAGGAAGGATTTTTACCTGCTGCGCCATTGTAGCCGCATACACATTCACCCATCTGTCGCTCTGCACGTGCACCGGCAGTGAGACGGGTGCTGGTTTGTAGCGTTGTCCCCGAAAAGTGTATTTGCCGAAAACATGCAGAGCGGTTGACTAAGAGATCGGCTTTATGAAACACGCACACTATATAAGTGATCACTGTACGAATAAAGAGCGATTTAACACTTCTTTTTTGGAAGTAAACTGGTGGTGGTACGGTCCAGACTAGTCTACAGGGCGAAAATCAATTCACCGGTGGACTCGGCTGGGTTCACCCAGGCTAAGGAAAGCCAACTTGCTGAGACTTGCTTTAGATATACAGTATATTCCATTGAGGTGAACATTGCGTTATCTTTTTTATCAAAGTGGCTCTACTTTTTTATTGCAATGCGATTGAAAGCGTTGATTGATTTGATATACAGCCGCGGACAAAATGAAGAGACCCGTCTGGATTTTTCTTCAACCTTCATCTCTACATTACTTCATGGAAATGCTCTTAATGACAATATTTGTATTGTGAATTTGGTAGAAATGTTGTCAGTAGTTTATAAAGTAAAACCAAAATGTTCATTATATTTAAACATATGCCTATAGATGAAAACATGAGAACATTTGGAGTGGTCTCTTAATTTTTTCCACGGCTGTATCTGTGATGTGTAACACTTGCCCCTGACTAAAGAAACGCAATCCATACACTCTTTCTCTGTTTTTAGAACTGTACCGTGTATAACAACTCAGTGATGATGTGCCTGGCTCCCTCCGTGGCTGATTCAGAGTTGGGCTTTTCGGACAGCGGCACGGGGCCAGATGAGATCGGATTCTACATGGACAACGTCAACGCTCTGGTGGTGGTCAACGAGACCTTCAGCTACTACCCAGACCCTGTGTTTGAACCTCTCAGTCCCTCTGGAGTCCTGGAGCTCAAGCCCACCTCCCCACTCATACTCAAGGTGAGGAGGAAAAACAGAGAGGGTTGGTCTTTAGAGACCTTTGAGCTCATATGTTACCCTGTTAAAGACAGTTGCAGCTGTGAAGATGAAACGAGTCAACTTCACTGTCTTCAGAAATGCTATGCCGTTGGAGTAACACTATTGACACCTACCCTGCGTTCCAATCCCCATACTTCCCTACTATTAAGTATGCCAGAAAAAGATTTAGGATGTCCCAGTACATGCACGTCAATTGTAGTATGCTGAAAATACATAAATGCCCCACTAACTCTAAATCTGTCACAATTACTCAATGTTACAAAATGGTCCAGATTTCAAGGATACGTTTTTGTTGTTTTTTGTTGCCCTTAAAGGAATTTGTTCAACATTTGACTTTCCTTAGTGTTTTGCCTCACTCTCCAGCTCAAGAAAAGTCCACAGAGAGCGTTCCTGTTACTGTGAGGGCATTTTGTTTTATAGAAATGGTCAAAGATCTCATCCAGGTTAGTTTAGCTCAGTTAGCTTAGCTCAAATAACATACGTGAGCATCAAAGGCACTTCCTGGTTTCTTTCCAGTATGTATTTGATTCTAAAATGACATACAGTGTGAAAATATAGAGCGCATCATAACAATGTAAATACACACGTCACCATCAAGCACACAGGAGTGGTTAATCCATGTTGTAAAGTTGACCTTTTGACCCCTTGACTGCCAGTGTTTGAGCTAACCTGGATGAGAGACCTTTTGAGCATTTCTGTACATTTCTATAATTGTAAATGGAGGCACAGGAAGATTATTACAAAGGAAGATTGCTTCGCAGCACACAACGTGAATGGGGATGCAATCATCCCAGTGCAAACTGAGCTCAAGGTTGATTTAGCTAACAATATTATAGATACTAAAGTTGATTCTTTTGTGAGTCTACTAAATAGTGTATTTAAAATGTAGAAGACTTGTACACACTTTGAAAACATTCTCAATATGTGTCAGGTAGAGGTTTTGCTCCCAAGGTTTTTCTGCTTTCAGGCTAACCACAAGAGACACAACCATATTGAACCTCTCATATTATTATTAATAAAGGGCTAAGCCAACGCACACAAGACCATATAGG
>NC_137211.1:29995370-30007870 GCF_949987685.1 Ammodytes marinus | reverse complement strand
TTTGTGTATTGTACTTCACCTTATATTGAAGCAATTGTCTCTAACATTTTGGGCAAAAATATGTTCCGTTATAAGCTCAGCATTTTGTTTAGAACGCTGGTTCCGTATGGGTGAAGTATTCCTTTAAAAGATTTCATAATATATGTATATACTGTATATAAAAATAAAACAAATCTTGTGTTTTTTCTTATTATCAATTACTAGGTCAGTTAGCAAGATATTTCCAAAAGAAAATCTATTCATAAATGGACAAAAATACCTTCTCTTCTGCTTGGTATATTCACACTGACCCTGTGATTCATTGTTGATGAATATGAAAAAATGTCACTCTAACCTTGTTGTTGAGTTATGTGAATAACCTCTCACGTCTTTGCCTAAACAATTTTCCTAACCACGCTCCATTGAGCCGTCACACCGAGCCGTGTGTTAAATGTGTGTGTCTTAATTAACATGCTGCTCTTCATTGGCCTTCAGCTAGCACACTTTAGTTCACAGAGCTCTGAAGGTTAAGGTTGAGTTAAATCCATTAAGTGTTTGAAAATGTCACAACTCACTGGGAAATGATTCACTTGTTCAAATCATGTGCTCAACATGACCACAGTGACCCCTCCACCACATGTCTGCAGAATGAAAAGCAGGATTGTCTCTCCATTCCCTCAAGAGTATTCACATGAACACCTGTGTGCGCAGGCGTCAGCACTTATTTACTGCAGGTGCTCCTGGTTTTGGGCAGTGTCATCTACATTCTCTCATGTGAATACTCTTGAGGGAAAAAAATTAAGAGACCACTCCAAATGTTCAGTGTCTCTTGTTTTACTCTTTAGAGGCATATGTTTGAGTAGAATGAACATTTTGATTTTATAATATAAACTACTGACAACATTTCTACCAAATTCACAATAAAAATATTTTCATTTGGAGCATTTTCAATAAGTAATGTAGAGATGAAGATTTAAGAAAAATCCAGACTGGTCTCTTAATTTCTTCCCGAGCTGTATACACAATATTACTAGGAAATACAGTAGAACTGAATGTGGGTGAATAGCTAAACATAAATTATGTATGACACGTGTAGTAAGAGATAAGAAACTTTTACCGTTAATGTTCATGCCCAAGGAGCTGTCAACAGTGAGTCCATCCCAGAGTTACACACTAACATTAAAGGTGGTATTAAGAATAGGACTGTTTCTCCAGGATGCCAGTGATTTGCGGACACTAAGCTTGTCCCTTTAAGCCCTTAATCCAGGAACATCAGTCACTGTGTAAACCTTTCTCATGTGCAGATTGTCCCAATTTAAAGCACATCCAAGCTCTGGTTAAATGTGTTGAAGTCACTGCCATATCACCATCAGTTTCTACATTTTACCTGTAGACCGCTTTTTCTGTGTCAAGTCAACTTTATTTATATAGCACATTTATAACAGCCGAGGCGGACCAAAGTGCTGTACAGTAAAATAAGTAAAATACATTACATCCAAAACATCATAAAGACACACACAAGCAAGAATTTAAATGAAATTAAAACGCTCTCAACTAGAGATAAAAGCAGAGGGAAAAAAGTGTTTTTTTAACAAGGACTAAGGGTGTATTCACACATGCCGTGTTTAGTTCAGTTGAAACGAACTCAGATGCACTTCCACCTTTGGTGCGCATCTTTCAGACAGGTGTGAATACAGTAATCGCACTCGGGGGCGGACCAAACAAACGCTCCGAGACCCGGCTGAAGAGGTGGTCTCGATGCGCTTCAAAACGCACTCTGCTGCAGTTCGTTTGTGGTGTGAATTTGGCCGGACTCGATCCGACCCAATTGCAGGAAGCATTGTGCCTTTTCTTTTTTAATAAATCGCTGTCAGCTTCACATTATAGGAAAGTGTTGTTGTCGCCGTTGTTGGGAAGATTAGTTGTGGTTTGACCGGGAGCCCCGAGCGAATATATTACATTTGATAGACAGGACGCGTAAACATGCTGATGTGTTCAGCGACCAGATGAAGGAGAGGGGAGCGTCTCCATCACACAGTGCCAACAGGTTCACGCTGAGCTTTGTATGAAGTGCGTGTTTTTATTTTGCATCCCATGTTACGGGACCGTCAATACTATCCCTGTGTCAGTTTGGAGCTGAGCCGCGCTGAACTCACACTCAGCTGACACACGGCTAAATCAGCTGTGTGTCAGCTTGAGCCTATTCCTCGCGAGCCGTGCGTCCAGCAGCAAAAATACAGTAAATATTATGTTTCACATCGTATAGGCTACAAGCCACACATTGACACAGGCCTACATATTATAACCATATGAAACAACAATAATTTTATGTTTTTTTATTTTATGTATAGGCTAGATGTAGGCCTATTTATTTATTTATTATTTTTAACCCCATATCGTATCAGTTATATATTTCGCAGTTTTTACTTCGTTTTTCCTGCTTCTCTCCACCCCAGAATGTCTGTCCAATGAATGAATGACCTCAGATCACATGTGGTTTTACTTCTTAATGCTGGTTCACTTGCAAAAGGGGCAATATGAAAGTGGACCACACCAAACAAAAAAAATCTAAACTCTATTTGGTCTGGACCAAAGCAAGTGAACTAACGGACTTTCCCAGTGTGAATACACCCTTAGACAGATCAGTTGTGGCAGCAGATCTTATTTCAAATGGCAATCTGTTCCACAGTGTGTGAATTGTGAGAAGAGGAAACAACTTTTATTGTATCAGTAAACACAATGTTAATGCTGTTGTCACTTTCATTCCTTACATTTTTTTGAGTTTTTAGAGATGTGTCTTTCAGTACGATCCGATTCAGATATCATGGGTTTTGGATATCGGCTGATACAGATACTGTCCAATATCATAATTATTACACATTCCTTTGTTGGTGGTGATGTTCTGTGTTGGGTTTGGAAGGCTTAAGCAACACAAAATAACTCTAATATAAAAGAGGAAAAAATTGACAAAAATGTAGAAAGGTTTATCTGACCTGCTTTGAACGGTGAGAATACAGAACATCAGAACTCAACGTTTTCGCATTGCTAAATTATTTGTGTGCTACATCACGTAGCTATGGTCTTCAAAAAAAAATTTTATTTCATAGTTCAAATAATTTAAAAAATACATTTAAAAACAGAATATCATGTCATTTTGGATGGGTACGTGGATCTGAGTTGACGGATATCCGATAAGTAGATTTTTCGCCATATCGGAGCCTGATACAGATACTGGATTGGATCGGTCCCATTCCAAATAGTTTCTGAAATCATGACACAGCTGAACATTTTTCTGGAAAAAATCAAAAGAGAAAGTTTCAGGAGTGCTTACCATGGAAAGCTTTCAGCTACTTGAACCAGAGTGCTGAGCTGTCAGAGGACACACAGACTGATTGACTCTGACTGGAACAGACTTTCAAAATCAGCGCACGGCTCCTGGAGTCAACCCTGGGCCGCTCTGCCACGCAGGCAGCACTCACTCTAAATAGATGTCTGTGTGTGTGTGTGTGTGTGTGTGTGTGTGTGTGTGTGTGTGTGTGTGTGTGTGTGTGTGTGTGTGTGTGTGTGTGTGTGTGTGTGTGTGTGTGTGTGTGTGTGTGTGTGTCTTTCTCTGTGTGTCTGTCTGAATATTCTGCCCGGTATACTTCCACTCAACTCTTCCCCCAACTCATGCCCCTTTTAAACTTGTCACCAATGTCCCTTTCACAGTCATTTCACCGTATATCTTTATGACATTTACTCCCCGCTAGCTACAGTCCAATAAACCCTCGAAAGTCCCCTGACAGTGCACCAGAGTAATTCAATATGATCGCTCTCAACAGAACCCGCCAAGTTCCAAGGTGGAACTGTTTGTTTATTTATTTTCATTTTCTTAAAAAAAAAGAAGAAATGTCATGTTGAATATCGTAACGATGTGACGTGTTAGCGGGGGCGGTGGAGTTTAGTCTGACAATAGCCAAAGAAAAAATAGAGCTGTCTGTTCCTATTTCTTCTGCTTGTGTGTGTGCGCATATGTTATGACATGCACTTGTTTCTAGTGTGTGTGTGTGTGTGTGTGTGTGTGTGTGTGTGTGTGTGTGGGCCTGTGTCCACGTGCACATCTAAGTCGTTGTGTGTGTGTTGTGCAGAGTGCGGCAAAGAAGGACACAGCTGTAGCACAACAATATTCCCCATGTAGAATGACCTACATACACGGGACCCCAATGGGTGTCCAGAGACACACAGTGTGTGTGTGTGTGTGTGTGTGTGTGTGTGTGTGTGTGTGTGTGTGTGTGTGTGTGCCCCCTCAAATGCTCAGCTGTGTGTTGGCAGCTGCGTGCCTCCCTTGAGTTTTTTAAGAAGAAACTTGTTTGTTGTTTTGGCCTTCAGCTTTTTAAGTCCTCCATCAGTCCTTCAGTCTGTCACAAGAATACAACTAGACGAATACATGTCTGGAAAATGTGTTAGCGACTCAAAGGTCACCTATTATGCAAAATGCACTTTGTCATATGTTTTTCTTATAGTTTTTTAACATTATATATTATATATATATATTATATATATATATTGCCGTAGTGACGAGTGGCTACCAAATTATGAGTTAACATCAACCCGCTCTATTTCGTTCCACTTCCACCTTTTTGAAAACATGTGTTCAAAACGCCAGTCAGATTTATCTCCCCTTATGACATCATAAGCTTGAGTTAGAAACTGTTTTCCTCCAATCGAACCTTTACTACAGTTTGCTATTTAAGGAGTACAATCTCATAATCTTATATGAGCCAGGCTAGTTGTCATACTATTGCCAATTTATTTATTTATTATTCTTTCGGACAATTCCACCAATACACAATTTCTCTTTCATATCTTCATACATCTTACTTTGTGTTGTCCGAAGGGTGACGGAAGAAGCCAAAGGCTTATCAGGTCCCGCCCCCATTTTCATCAGATTCGGATTTAGATACACAGTTATTGTTTCAGAAAATTATAACTGTGTATCTGTGTATCTAAATCCGAATCTGATGAACTACATTTCATTTGTAGTACTGACTACTACATTGATATTGATATTACAGGGTCTTTTATGTGAATTATTTTTGAATTACACTTTGATAATGTTAACATGAAAGTGCACTTTAAAGTGTTTTAAATTGCACAATCACACCTCATATCAATGTGTTATTTCCCCCCCCCCCCCTCTTGTCGTTAGTTTGATTTGATGGATGCTAGTGCTGAGTTTTGTTCTATCTCTCTGAGACACCACGCTTATGTAAATCTATTTTGTATGGGGAAAAAAAATACATGTGTTTGACTACCGATAATTACCCAGACTCCTCGGGAAGAGATTTAAATGTTGGTGATGACTTTGTTTGATTATGCACTAAAGATGTGCATAGAATGTGTGTGTGTGTGTGTGTGTGTGTGTGCGCGCGTGCGTGTGTGTGTTTGTTCTTTCTTGGTGTCGTGTGTATGTGGCTTTCATTCAGTCTGTGTATGAGATCTATTTAGTATGAATACAGGTTGAATGAGTGTCTCCCTCAGTTGCCACGTTGTCCCCATACAGTGTTCAGCTTCTGACCTAAATCAGCTTGTTAAAGGTGCCATTGATACATGAGGATATTAATGACAAACATCTATGCTAAGATCCAAATCTTGGGCCCTAATATCTGCAGCCAGTGGTAAGAAAGACAAAAACAAAGTGGATCATTAAAAGGACTGAGCATGTCAGCTTTTAAGATCTTTATAACTGAAAACCCTTGACATTTTCCCGCCTAAGGGCAGCTGCTGATTTGTCCGAGTGGTCGTCAATCTAGCCTGGCGAGTCCAGCAGTATCTCATTAACTTATTGATCGATTCATGTTGACGTCAACGACGACATAAACCAATCAGGGGGCTGCCTTCCACTGACAGACAGAAAGTGGGGAGGGTCCGGTCTGACTGGAGGCTAGATTGATGACTACATGAACCAATCAGGGGCTGCCTTCCACTAACAGACAGGGCCAGGCTCCCCAGAGGAGGATTGGAGAAAGTCCACACTGATCTGCGGGAGAGAAACAAATGTGAAGCTTACACAGACTAACTTACTTACTATCTGACTGTATAAATAAAGCACCCATTGTGTTCAAAACACTTTACATTGGTAACTTTTCCTATTCGTACATGTTACATTTCCTAAATATTTAAATTTTTTAGGTTTATTTACTTTGTTTTGTTTTCACAAAAAACACAATGTTCTTTTTCTTACTATTTTTATTTAGTTTCTCACACATGTTTAAACTAAAATAATCTCAACTAAAATGTTCTTTCTTCATAATTAAAAATCAATTCTATGTGTGTGTGTGTGTGTGTGTGTGTGTGTGTGTGTGTGTGTGTGTGTGTGTGTGTGTGTGTGTGTGTGTGTGTGTGTGTGTGTGTGTGTGTGTGTGTGTGTGTGTGTGTCCAGATCCGTGCTGGTGGCTTCGAGTACTCCCCCGGGACCCTTCACATCTACTCTGACAGCCTGCTGACGCTGCCTGCTATCATTGGCATTGGAGGGGGCGGCGGCCTGCTGCTATTGGTCATCATCGCTGTGCTCATAGCCTATAAGAGGAAGTCCAGAGACGCCGACCGCACCTTGAAACGTCTGCAGCTCCAGATGGACAACCTGGAGTCCAGAGTGGCCCTGGAATGTAAAGAAGGTAGACTACCCACACAGTCAGCATTTAAAAAAACAAATCAAATCTGATACTAGAATGTTATTTCCATTGGAAGAAGCACATTATTTCACTCTCAGTTCTTGTTCATTTTGAGCACTTTCAACATGATGGGGGGGGGTCTGTCCTAACCCTAACCCTAACCCTAACCCTCAGAACTATAAACACACCCCAGCAGAGAGTGCATGTTGGATTGTAAACACTGAGAGAAAATTCACATTATGTTTTTGCCTGTTTTGTTTCATCTTAATTTGATGTCCTACAGCGTTGGGGCAATGTGTGACCGTTTTATGCAATGTTCCGATAATGTGCTCCCTCCTGGCTGTAGTTGCATATCGTCACTGTCGAGCTGAAAACCTTGTATTATCAAAATGGGAATTTTGTTCAGGAAAAAAAGAACACTGTATTTATAAAAAAAAAATGAACCCTGTGTCGTCAAATCATGAGCTCTTTTTAATTTATTTCCGTTCGTTAAAACTTTATAAAACTCACACACAGAAGTGAAATGTGACCAATAGCACTGACTTATGGAGGAGAGAAATAGAGAGATACGAGGTTTCCGCCAGACAGCGAGGTTATTTTTAAGACCAAGCACAAAGGCCCCCTGTGTTCTCCTCAATGAGAACCCAGACAGTATCTGTGTCAATTGATAAAAATAAAATTCAAAAAAAGGCACTCCAGCAAGTCAAGCATGGCCTTATTCCTGCTCCATGAAGCCAGCCCGCCCCTCCTGCTGTACGCTCAGCTGGCCTACAGAGACCAGGCAGTGTGTGTGGGCGGAGGAACAGATGAAGTGGGCGTGTGTGTGTGAATGATCGCAAAAGCAGATCTGTGTGTGTGTGTGTGTGTGTGTGTGTGTGTGTGTGTGTGTGTGTGTGTGTGTGTGTGTGTGTGTGTGTGTGTGTGTGTGTGTGTGTGTGTGTGTGTGTGTGTGTGTGTGTGTGTGTGTGTGTGTGTGTGTGTGTGTGTGTGTGTGTGTGTGTGTGTGTGTGTGTGTGGGGCGGAAGAGACAGGGGACGTTTGGTCCAGCGATCCGTGATAAATGCACTGAACACTATCGTCCAACTACAATATTAGCAGTCACGGATAATTTGTCACAATTTAGAAATGATAACTGCTGACTGTCAAATGTAACTTTTCTAGTTTGGTGGCGGTAATAGAAATGTTCTTGAACTACTATGACTGTATCAAAGCACACAGGATGAGGCCAAAGGAAAGCCAAAGCACAGTTTGCACATTAATTTAAGCACATCCACTACTGTGGCATTTTTGCACTCTGTACTTATATATATTCGTGTCTACTTAAAGCTGGGGTGGAGTAGCCTGGCGCTACCAGACCATCGTATTTAATTTCATTTGTACAGAAGGTCTGGAAGTGCTGTAATTGGCAAACGTTCACTCACTTCGAGGCGGGTGTCTGTTGAAGTTTAAAACTATTGGATCTGCTCAGTGCCACTCTGGATTAGCCAACCAATCGCATAACGTTTGGTCGTGAGCCGGCTTCTGACGGTGCGTTCAGGGAACTCGGAGATTTCCGACTTCACTACATATTGTAGTCTATGGATCTACCGGTACCTGGCAACGGTACCTTGTTAGAGCCTAACGTTTAGTTATTTGGATGAGAAAGGTTGTAGGCGTCCATACTTTCCCGAGCAGATGCACTGGAACACAGATAGGTCGGAACTCGGAACTACCAAGTCGGAAATTTCCGAGTTCCGAGCGTAAGGGAACGCAGCATTCAACTGAAACTGGAGCGCGACTTCGACCTGTCGTTTTCAGCCACTTCCTCTGTTCGCTGATTGGATACTCAGAAGTCTGTTCGGAAAAATCTCACTAATACGCCCCATCACCAGACTGAAGGGAAAATGAAATTTGGGCGGAAGTAGGTAGGCGGGCGGAGCCATGCTAGGGGTGGAGGATTTGGGGAGACAATGGCAGTTGGGATAGAGATTCGAATCCAAATACCTCAACCGCTCCACTTGTTCTCTTTGGTCCCTCCCCTATGGTCCCTCCCTGACACGCTCTACACCAACAAAGTCATGCCAAAGTGAATGGACAGTCCCAACAGCCAATAAGAACAGAGAATCGGAGCCTCGCTCTGATTGGTCTAAGTGTACAGCTCATGTTAATTTTGACCAATCAGAAATCACATACCCCAGCGTTAAGTCAGAAAACACAAAGGATTTTCCCAGGATTTTTTATTTATTTTTTATTAGCTTGTGGTTTTTATTATACTTGCTCTCAGTCAGGTCATTGTATGGTGATGTCATTGCAACATAATTTATACGATTTTGAGATTATTATTTCTTTGCTTCCATAACAAAGTTTTCTTTCATACTAGAAAGTATACATCCAAGGTCCAACATGTAGATTCATGTGTTTTTTTTTACAAAACCTTATGTATTTGCATCTGCATAGTTATCCAATTCAAACCATCTTTAACGGCCATTATCTCAAAATCACTTTTATTCAATACTCAACTTCTAAAGCACCTACATCAACTTAACTTTTCATAATCATTCTTGGCATTATTATTCTGAAGGTTTTAACAGAATCAATTTGTTAGTATGTTGATAAGTGTCAGAGAAAAAAGGCTGTATCCAAACTCTGTCATACATGACAGGAAAGAGAATTTAATTGAATATATTTTTTAATCTGCTCTTTGGATATAGTGGCTGGCGAATTCGGCATGTTTTTGTCTGTTTTTTACACAATGCTTGAGGTATCTTTATGGGTTATTCCAACAGACGTGCCATATAAGACATCATTTTGCCATTCCGGATTTCATATTACTCCTTTTAAGGAAAACAACTTACGATAGAGCGATAAAAGATGGATAAAAGATTAGCTGAGCGTCTAGGAGACAGTCCCTGCGTTCCGAATCACATACTTTCTTCTATTTAGTATGGTAGAAAAAAGATTTAGTATGTCCCGATTCTTGTGGCCAGATTTAGGATGGTTAGAAGTACCCGGATGTCTACTACAACCGGCCAAGATTTTTAGTGTTGAAAACAGCATCCTATTTGAGCGATTCTGACCCATAATCCAGTGCGCAGGTGAAGTGACGCCACATCGACGGAGCCTCTATATGAAAATAACCGGGGATGCGACGGATATAAAAGCAAGAGGCAATATTGTATTGTAGGTTGCCTACTGACAACTGGCCGGGGACTACAGCTGGAAATTAGCCAAATAGGCTAAAGCTGCTCCTTCTCAAAGGGGACTGTCCACGAAACTATAAACAAATAAACTAAACTAAACTAAACTAAGATCAAGGCGCGATATTATGATAATAAATAAGTATAAGTATGTCCTAATTGTAACATACTGCATCCTAACTATATTATTTTTATCGTCAGAAGTAGTATGTAGAATAGAAAAAAGAAAGAGTATGCGATTCGGAACGCAGGGTAAGTCTGTGTATGTGAGCGCTTCTCCCTTACTCCCCTGTGCCCTTTGCTATCATTCTGCTTGTTTTTCTCTTCTCTCTGACATTTACCTGCTGATCTTCAGCTCTGCTTTATTCTAGTCCTAATCACTCCTGTCCTCCGTTCTCTCAAGTTCCCTCTTTCTTTCTTTTCTTTCTTTCTTTCTTTCCTTCTCTGCTTCCTCCCCCTATCTTCCTGTGAACAGAGCAGTCCAATATAACAGCTGGGAGAAATCATGCATGAAAACTCACCCGTCGCTCTTTTTAATAATTATCCACTCATGCAATTAATTGACTTTCCCTTCCAGGAACTTTGTTGTTTGTCTGTCTTCTGTTTTTTTTGGCTCTTATTTGTTCAACTACCATTTTTTTTTTATTTTGTTGTTTTTAATCTTTTTTGATTGAAGATGTATTTGTCGGAGCTGAGACAACAAGGAATAACTCAGTTCTCTTTCAATAAAATGTGGATTTGTTATCTTGTGATGAAGGCGCTGTTTGCAGTGCTCTTTGCGGTCTCATTTCACACAGTTACATCGAAATGTTGAGCTGTTATTAAAGTCTTCCCAGACTATGTTTTTTTTTAAAATAGCAGAAACATATCTTATAGAGCTCTGTAATTAGACCCGCTGATTGAAAAGAGTAGTCGTTATAAAGGTTGCGCCAGCTATTTTGGAGATTCTTGTTGTCAAAATAACTTTTTGTCAAAAAATCCAGCCTTAATACACAGCCTAGGCTCTGTACACTGGTATGTCAACAAATGGTATGTTAACAAAAGGGGCCCACCGTAGCTAGCAACATGCCTGTTTATAGGGCCTATAGGCGGTGTCAAAATCACTTTTTGTGCACTAAAAAAAGGCCTTGGTTGTGTACTAAAACCTTCCCAAGCGCACACACAGTTTGAACAGGTAGCGGGAGCAAAAAAATATTATTCACTGATTTTGACAAAAATGTATTTAGACAACAAGCATCCTCCAGAACCGCTTACGCCAGCTTTACCTGCTGGTGCCTTTAGAAAAAGACATCATAGTTAATAATATGACTATTTGGTCAAAGATCCATTGCGCTATAACACAGGAAAATGAAAGTGCACATTTCAACATGATTAATCATCCTCCCCTCACCCACTCTTGTCTGTTTGCTCATTTATTTGGTAGCTTTTGCTGAACTGCAGACTGACATCCATGAGCTGACCCAGGAGTTGGATGGAGCGGGGATTCCCTTCCTGGACTACCGGACCTACGCCATGCGGGTTCTGTTCCCGGGGATAGAGGACCATCCTGTGCTCAAGGAGATGGAGGTACGGGTCAGTACACAAGCAACCCAGCTCTGAGAACTGATACAAAACGCACCATATTGATCAATTTCAGTACCACCGAGAACTAAGCTTTAGGCAGGAATAACCTTGCATCAGAGCGTAGGTGTTGTTTATTGGCAAGGACTTTGCCATAGTATACACATCACGATACATGGCTCACGATATGATATGGTAAATGGACTGCGCTTTTTAGCCGATTTTCTCAGCCCCAAATCGCTTTACATTCATTACCAAATTCACCCATTCATACACACAGTCATACACCGATGGCAGTAGCTGCCATGCAAGGCGCCCTCTGAACCATCGGGAGCAATGTGGGGTTCAGTGTCTTACCCAGGGACACTTTGACATGTGGCGGGTAGGCGGGGGATCGAACCTCCGGAGGACAATCTCCCTACCCACTGCGCCACTGCCGCCCCACACGCCATGCCCATATGTCACGATGCATTGGGATACGATGCATGTTGCAATACATTATGATATTCCACATAGTTCGATGAAAATGTAAAAACAGAGGTCACATCACATTATATTGACGATAAAGCGCAAACTTTAATTCAAATTCAAAACCCAGCGATTCGAGGCAACTAGCCATACTGCAACATCTACATGAGCGGAGGTTGTAGTTCACAAGCTGTTTAAATCCCACATTTCCCCCCCTCTAGAATATCTATAATGGAGCTTATGATGCGATACAGATATCACAAAATTAAATATCAGGATATATTGCTGTATCAATATTTCAGCACAGCCCTAATCAGTGGTAGTTCCCCCTCAGCAAGATGTTACATTCATTGAAGTATTTCTGAAAGTATGTTTGAAAGTTGAATATAATGGCCTGTTAAGTGGCCTTCTGGCTTTACTGCTTACATCCCTTTGTAGCCATTATCCTATGACAGGTTTCATCAAAGGCAGGAGCTCCAGATGTGTTTCACCTTAAAGCCATCACGTAGCCTACATTTTTGACATACTTTGTGTTAATGTATTCATCTAGTCGCAGTAAATGCAAATGGCATTTCAAAAGAGCCGTAGTACCATCATTAGTTTTGTTCCCATGAGACGGATCCCTCCATATATTCTCTTGATGTAGGGAAGTGAGTCAGAGTTT